>NC_056732.1:1027700657-1027723157 GCF_019279795.1 Protopterus annectens | reverse complement strand
TGACTCTGTGGGTTCTGTCTTTGAGCCAGTTTGTGACCCATCTTGTGACATAGGGGTTTATATTTAGGCTGGATAGCTTATCTATGTTGCCTGAGTGGGGTATTGTGTCAAATGCCTTTGTGAGGTCCATATAGGCTGTGTGGACTACCTTCCCTTCATCTATGGCCTTGGTGACTGTTTCGAAGAAGTCGACCAGGTTCAAAAGGCAGGATCTGCCCTTGACGAAGCCAAATTGGGTAGGATCTAGTGTCTGTAGGTCCCCAATGTCTTTGTTTATGAGTTTCATGATGATCCTCTCCATAGCCTTGCATACTAGGCTAGTCAGGCTTATGGGGCGATAGTTTCCAGGGTCCGCAGAGGTGCCACCTTTGTGGAGTGGGACCACTGTTGCTGTATGCCATTCTTTGGGCACATATCCTGTAGTGAGGCTGAGATTGTACAGCAGTTTTACTTGAGGGATTAATTCTTCTTGGAGTTCATGTAGGACGCAACCAGGGATGCCATCTGGTCCCATGGAAGCAGTGTTTTTTGCTTTGGAGAGGGCGGTCTTCACTGGAGCATCAGAGATGTTTGGGAGGCTGTACTCTGCCGGGATAGATACTTGCTCTTTTGGGGGCGGGGGCAGAAGTTTGCACTGAACCTGTCGGCCAGGATATTGGCGATGTCTGTGGGTTCAGTGTATTTTTTGCCATTTAGAATCAACTCAGAACAAGTCTGGGAGTTGCATCCCAGGTTCCTAACATAACTGAAAAAAGCCTTATGATTGTCTTTAGTGTCCTGTGCAATTTTTCTCTCGAAGCTGGCCTTGGAGGATTTTATGAGAGATCGTAATTTTTTGCTAGTACTGATCAGAGATGCCTTCCCTTTTAGGGATTTTGCTCTATCATGTAGTAGCTTCCTCCTTCTGTTGTACAGTTTATTTATGGCTGGGGCCCACCAGACTGGACGCCTGCCTTTGGATGATTGGGTCTTGATTTTGTTTGGGATAGCATGATCCATGCATTCCTGGAGATGTCCATAGAATGCGTTTATATAGGATTCTGCAGTTTGGGCCATAGTTTCCACTGGCCCTGGGGCTTTGAAGGATTCCACTTCAGTTTTGTGAAGTGTGAAGTTCGCTTTTGAGAAGTTTTTCACTGTGGTTTTCTGGGCTGGGGGTGGGGTCGGGATGTGGATATCCAGTGAAATTAATTTATGGTCTGATTTACCAATGAGGGATATACTTCTGGTATGGAGCATAGAGTCCCCATGTTGGTAATGTTCAGGTCTAGTATGCTTCCCCCTCTTGTGGGAGTGGTGACTAGTTGTTCCATAGCATTTGAGTTTATAAATTCCAGGAACCTTTGGGCTAAGGTGCTGGGGCTTGAGTAATGCTCCCAGTTTATGTTTGGGTAGTTGAAGTCGCCCAATATAATGGTGTTCGGAGAGATCTTAGTGTTCTCCAATGTTTTCAGGAAAGCCGAGTGGGATTCCTGACTTTGAGAGGGTGGTCTGTAAGGATGCTATAAGCTGAAAAGCAGTCTTGCCCACTGTCAGTTGCACATGGATGGTCTCCGATACTTCGTGCACTGCCACTAACCTGGAGGTGTGCCGAGTTGCCAGCTTTATGTGCCGAGTTGCCAGTTTAGATGCACAACCTTCAACGAAGGTACGCCCATTCATGCATGTCTCCAAACAGAAGACGCTCTAGCTGAGAATCGAACAGGACAACGTCTTACTGTGAGGCGACAATGCTACCGCAGCACCACCACCGCAGTTCTACAGGTTTTTATTTATATTGACACCCTGCACTGGAGTATAGGGCCATTTTCATTTATTTATTCACTTTAATTCTGCTCAAATTGCATCTGAACACACTGCTGTTTAGAGAATAGCATTCCATGCAATTTCATAATCTTATGAAATTAAGTTTAAAACAATGTGCACAATATGCCTATTGTTATTATTTGTAATGTTTTGCTTTTATCTACACTTACTGCTTTGACTGGTACAATGCCCATTTTACTCTGAACAAATACTAACTATAGTTGTCTGGCAATGATTGATACACAGCAAAATGAGGCAAGAATAGTGATTTATATGTGTAACTGCATAGGACAGAATGCTTAACAGCCCTAGGCACTTATAGCATCTTGTGCGCCCCTCAGTGAACAGTGGGGCTGAATAGCTTTTTGAAAGAGTACTGAATTTATTTATTTTTTTTAATATTTTTTTTCACTCATCTTTTGTGATTACAGGAATGCAAATGATGTAATGTTTTGAACTGATTACTTGATTATTGTGGAAAAATGGACTCACTTTTCAATTTTAGTTTTGCTGGTAAAGATTTTATGATTTCACTGCAACCTGTTAAACTGCTCATTTGTAATCATAGGATTATAGGATCTTCACGCTTGTACATAAAAACGTTGCTCACAGAGAGCTTTAGTTTAAGGTGAGCTGAATTGCAAAGCTATAATCTAGTCATGCAGCAAATAGTGTTGTCACCTTACAGCAAGAGGCTCTCTGGTTCATTTCTCTTCTGGGGTGCCTTCTGTGCAGAGTTTGCACATCCGCCCTTGTTTGTGTGAGTTTTTTATGGGTTTTTTATGGGTGTTCCATTTTCATCCCACATTCCAAAGACAGGCACTCTCTAAATTGGCCTTAGGTGTGAGTGTGTGGTGTGAAAGAATGGCCATGAAAGGGCTAGCCACCTGGCAGTTTTAACCTTGGCCCTTGGGCCTAGATGATTGCCACTGTTAAAGTTACACTCCAACCCCATGTGCAAAAAAGGGCTGTGGATAGATGGATTGAGTCCTTGCTATTTGTTTAAATTTCATTCATCAGCTCTAAATTGTTTCTTTTCTAGTTTTAATTAGTATACATTGCCAAACTGCATTCAGATTTAAACTGTAGAAACTGGCTTGGCTAATGACAGTTTTTCTGATTGACCTTGTCTGTTACATTTAAATGTTTACAGTGATTATTTACAAAGCATATTGTTTAGTAGGATAGTCTTTCTAAAAAAAATAAAACAAAAACAAAACAAATAAAAAGTTATTTCCTCAATTCTACATTATGGATTTTCTTCATATTGATCACTGCTGCAGTAGTCTTACCTGTATGGGTTATATCCTACCAAGGATTTAACAGTCTGCCACCTTCCAAAGCTTCAGAGCACTTTCCACATGCCCAAACTGTCAATCAACACAAGCTGGGTTGAACTAAGACATGTTTAGGTGAAAAGCCCTTCAGAGCTTTCCTGCCAGTAGAGATAGGAAGGCTGAGCCCTGAAAGGACAAGGCTAGGAATAACAAAACATAAATGTCCACACCCTGGCATAAAAACAGACCAAAAATAAGGGGGGGGGGTGGAAGGAGGGAGAAGCTACTGCAGCAGTGATCATTCAAACATCTGCTGTTATGCTAAATTCAACTTACACAACTGTACTATGTTCATCATATTGATCACTGCTGCAGCAGGCTTAGCTATATGAGTAGATTCCCATAGCTATCTATATTTCGGTGGTCCCTGGAGAATGTTCCTAGCAAAGCATGATCTAGACCTAGAGAAGAAATCCAGCTTATAGTGCTTTGTAAAAGTATGTACAGAGGACCAATTAGCAGCTTCTAGAATGCTTCTAGAATCCATCTCTTTCCAAAAAGTCATAGAAGAAGCCAAGGTCCTTGCAGAGTGGACCTTGACCATGCCTGGAATAGATTTGCCATGGTGAATATAACAAAAGGCAATAGCCTTAGACAACCATTTGACACCTGTTCTCCCTTCTTCTTACCTTCACAAGAAATGAACAATGGATCCGATGATCTGAAATATTTAGTTCTGTCAATATAGTACCTGAGTTGTCTGTGGCTACCCAACGTTCAGGAAAGAAAATGGGGAGATGGATAGTTTGACTTAAAGTAAGCTTGAATGCCACTTCAGGCATAAAAGACTGATTATTTCTGAAGGAAACCCTGCCCTTGTCGAAAAGTTGGTGGGGTTGACTCACCATAAGAGCTTGAAACTCAGATACCCTTCTTGCAGAGATCAGAGCAAACAGTAAGACTGTTTTCCATGATAAAAAACTCAAGTCAAGTCAGGTTAGCTAATGCAAATGGAGTAAGAGTTAGTTTCTCTAACACAAAATTAATTTCCCAAGGAGGGCCAGTGGTTGACTTGGGAGCCTCTTATGCAAAACCCTTTTCAAGAACATTTTGACATGAAAATGGGCAGACATGCTGAAATGGCAGATACATTAAATTTGATTAGCGGAATAAGAAAAGTTGTAGTATAGTAACTCACACAAATATTGTAAAATCAGAGGACAACTAGCCCTGAATGGCTGCTGGTTATGTTGCTGGCACCAACTAGAAACCCTTTCCATTTGCTAATATATGATTTCTAGTACCAGGCTTTCTTTTGTCCATTAGTACCTGCTGAATATCCTCAGAAAACAGGTGCCTAAAAGGAATTCAGACCTTATCATCCAGGCAGTCAGTTGAAGATGATTTATGTCTCTGGAGAATTTCTCCCCGGGCCTCAGCTGAAAACAGGATCTGTGGAACCTAGTCAGACTTTCCTGGTCAACAAATGTTAAATAAATAAAATAAAAAAAATAAAATAAAATAATAAAATGTCAGGGTGTATCAAATATCACTGTTCTTGTTTGAGTTCTGTGACGAAGCTTGTGGTAATTGCTCCTGGCCATTTCCAAAAGAAGGGAGAACCATGGCTTCCTGGGCCAGAAGGGAGTCATCACAATGATCTTGATGGATTCCTTCTAAATCTTCAGAAGTACCCTGGATATTAGTGGAAAGGGTGGAAAGTCCTACAGGAACATTCCTGTCTAAAGAAAAGAAAAGGCATTTGTCTTACAGACATTCTTGCATAGAGTCCTGGAAAAGAATTTTGCCAGTTGACTGTTTAGAGAGGAGGCACTTGAGGAACTCCCCACAGATTAATCAAATCTTGGAAGACCCCAGGATCTAGTTTCCATTCATCAAGGTCTGCTCTGGTCCAGCTCAGCTTATCTACCACACAATTTTGCTCTGACGGAAGGTAGGATGTTTGTGCTGTGAAGTTATATCCCAAGCTAACACAGATAGTCTGCAAAGGGGGTATGACCTGGTTTCTTCTTGCTTATTGATGCACCACATCACTATGGTATTGTCTGTAACCATTCAAACATATTGCAGGGACCAAACATGGTTCAGAGAATTGAGTGCTTTGATCAGAGCAAGCATTTCCTTAATATTTATAAGCTTGCATCTGTCCTTGGTGTCTCATACCCTGAGCTTTTATCTTTCCTGAAACTGCTCCCCAAGCAAAGTCGGAAGCATCTGTGGTGACTGACTGCTTTGGAGCAGGTAGACAGAAGGGGAGACATTGATGTAATGATACCTGTTGTCTCCACCAACTGATTTTTCTTGTGGAAAACCCTAGTACTGGGATCTGAAAAGATAAAGGGTGTTGACGCTGGGGCCAAAGAGATTTCAGATACTGCTGTATCTGTCTCATGTGGAGTTTCGCCAGTGGTATCATGAGAGTGACTGAAGTCTTTGTGGAAAACCTTAGAAATAGCTCTAAATACAGATCTGTTTTTTCTTATGGAAGAAAAGCTCATTGAAATGAAGTGTCTAGTTGATTCCAAGAACACAATTCTGTGTGAAGGAGTCAAGAAAGACTTTTGAATGTTTTCTTGGAATCCCAACTTTTGAAAAAGATGTCTCACCCAAGAGAGAGACATATTTTTGACATTTTGAAAAAGACTCTGCAAAGATAAGCAAGTCATCTAATTATGGAAAAATGTGGATAACCTGTAGCCTGCAATGAGCTATAACTAAAGGAAGACACTTTGTGAACACTCTTGGTGCAGTAGATACTCCAAAAGGTAAGGCAGGGAACTGATAATGTGATCCAGACACACAAAACCTTAAGAAATGCCTGAGGTCTGGATGAATATGAATGTGATGATTAGCATCTTTTAAGTCTAGTGTTACCAGGTAACTTGAAAGAGGAAGAAGGGGGAACAGGTTGTGAAATGCCATCGTTTTGAATTTGGGCACTGTCACACACAGGTTTAGGAAAGAAAATTCCAGAACTGATCTCCAAACATTTTCTTTCTTTGGGACTAGGATCATCCTTGAATAAAACCCTTTCCCCACCTGGGAAGGAGGAACTGGTTCTACCACGCCTTGGGATAGCATGTGACGAACAGGTGGAAACAAAACAGTCTCATCTGCAGGATGAGCAATGACCCCCTGGAAAGGAGGAATTTCCTCCCACTACCACTGTAACCCTGTTGAATGATTTTCAGATCCCGTTTATCTGCAGCAATCTGTTGCCAAAGAGAAGAATGGAGATTCAGACTTTGTGGAAGAGAAAAAGGGCCAGGGTGGGAGGGGATCACAAGGTCTCTTGAATAGTCATTCAGACTTCTTGGACTGTCCTTGGTTTTGGGAGGTTGAGACTGCTTCTTGAAACCCCCTTGCCTCTTCTTCTTAAACGTCTGTTCACCTGAATTCTGCGGAGTCTGTTTATTCTGCTTCTTTACCGAAATTGGATGAGGAGAAAGAAAATCCCTTGGACAATTTGGAAAAGGAGGACATGGAGGGCTAAAAAGTCTTATGGACTCCCTGGATTGGCTTGTCTCTTTCATCACATTTCTTGATCAGCTCTGGCCATAGCCACTGTTAAAGTTACACAATAGGCCATAGCCCTGGAAGAAGTTTCAAGAGAGTTATATACATACACTGCAAACAATGAGTAATAATCTATACAATAGAAGAAACTAAGTTATTTATAGCAGATTTTTCTTCTGAAGAAAAAACTGCAGATAAAACACTCGCCATACTTTCACAATTTGTAAGGATAAACTTTAACATATGAGCCTGACAATTTAGAATTCTGAAATTGAAAGTTGTGTTAGTACACACTTTCTTCCCATACCTATCAATAATTTTCCTATCCTTATTAGAAAGAGACTAAGTGCTTAGCTACAGAGGCCTCACCTATGGCTATAGATGCTGAGTCAGGTTTGGGAATAGTGTATAAAAATGTAAAAGACTGAGGAACTTTATACATCCTAGCTGCCTTTTTAGGGGCTGCTGGCTGACTATCTGGAAAATTGTAGACAGTAAGACACACATCCTCTAAAGTCAACAGAAAAGGAGGAATGGGTGTGGGTTCTGGAAAGTCCTTCTGTAATAACTCATAATATTTGTTGAGGGATTGAGAAACCTCAGTGTTCTCCCTCTGAAAACACTTGACACATTCTAGCAGTAGTCCCAAAAGAAGGGAAAACCCCTACACGGAGAATCAGAAACTGAGCTTTCCTCTGAGTCTAAATCAGAAATCTGAAGACAAAACCCTGAATCCTTCCCTGCATCTTCCTGTTCAGGTTTAGAATCTTGAATCTCTTCAGGAAAAAAGTATCCCCCTTTTTCTTTTACCCGAAACTACTCTACAAGAAGAATCAATAGCCTGAATTAAACCCAGACGCAGTCCTAGTAAACTATTTCTATCCAAAGAAATCTGAGGAGGAGTAGATACATGTTTAGTTTTCTGTTTCTTTTTAACAGGAAAAATCGGGCCATCTGTATTACGAATGGCAGATGCTGCTTCCCAAGGGATGGGCACAGCATTCTGACACAACAGGGAAACCTTTCCTGTTTCCTCTCCTAGGATCAACAAGAGTGGTTCTCCCTTGGCCATTGAGAGGACCCCAACAGCCACAGAGGATGTGGCTAACCCCTGTCCATAATGGCTGTAGGTGCTACACCAGAGGAATCCGGAGCAAAAGATGAGTGCACTGTGGTACAACAAATGGCCACAGCAGAGTCACCCACCTGTGACTCAGGCAATTTGCTAGCCTTTTGTAGAAGCAGAGACTGTTTGCTTAACTTTTCCTTTTTTTTTGACTGGAAGAAGGACCGACTGTGGGTATAACAATCTGTTCCATGGTCAAACTGAAAGTGGTACCTCTATTCTGGGGAAAACAAGCAACAATGCCAGTAAAACTACTAGTCCACAAAAGTGTTTTGACAGAAAAAAACACAGTAAAAAACACTTTGAAACACTATGGCAGCACCACAATGTTAAAATAAACACAATTTTTCTGCAAAACATATTTTATCAATTAGATAACATTACTTTTAAACTAACAGAAATGAGTGCTCCATTTATAAAGTATGTTACAGTCTCAAGACAATCTATTAAAACACAATGCTCCTAGCTTTAAAATAACTTTCCTGAAGAGTAAAGTAATAAAACATCAGTAAAAAAATAAGAAAATTTATGTTTTTCCCAGCAAAATGAATTTATCTGCCCAGCTAAGGAAAACACAAGCTGATTGCCGATCCTTGCAAGCCTCAAAGGAAAGTACTTTGGTTACATTAAAGCTCTGGAGGGCTTATTTTATTTTATTTACTTATTTTATTTATCCTTTGTTGACTGGGCTAGTCCTAGTAAGCCAGTAACCTGTCTTCAGGGGAGATCTGAGGTGCTTATTTATACAAGGGGAAATTTGGTCAGGACTTTGGGGAACTTCCTCTACTCTTTTTGACTGGTACCATGGGATCTTTTACATCCGTCTAAGTTACTACCAACTCATGCAGATAGAACTACAAATTAACATCTCATCTGAAGGATGATGCACTCAGCAGTGCAGCACTCATGTGTTATTAATTTGAAAATTAATCCAATCACCTGGAGTGACAACAGAAACCACAGCTTTCCAAACTTCCAGCACCAAAGGTGTGTGGGCTATTTATTTACACGATGATGATGACAACTGACTTTCTTTTTCCAGTGTGCTTATATTTCATATTCACTTCCTTTCCATTTTCCTTGCATTGAAACTATTTGTTGCCACTTCACCTCTTACTACTCTCTCCTTCTGTTATAATTTCCATTGTTCTGCATTCCCTCTCAGCCTTACTGAATCTTGCAACACTATGCATGTACGACTCCTTACTCTTCTGCCCTTCCCACTGTTCGGTATTACCTTAACCTGTGATGTCTCTATATACCTGAGGAATACTTAGTATATAGGTTTGTGCCATTTACTAAATCACATTTAAGCTAAACTACCTCTCTCTGCAGTTGGCAAACTTGATATGATTTCTTTCTATCCTCTACAAAACCCATACTCATTTAATTTTCTCATATTCTTACTTTACCCCAAAAAGATACTGCTTAAAACTTATCAATACTACCTAGTACTATGTCTCAAGATATCTGTAAATATGGAGGCAGACAAAAAATATAGTCCTACTGTCCTGTTACATCCCTTTGCACTCGTCTGGTAATTAATATAGAGGAGGATTAAAGCTATGAGTTGCTTCCTGTAGTCCAGGGTTTGATTCTCACATGGTTATTGTATGATTCTGAGCAAGTTGCTTGACCAGAGAGTGCATAGTGGTAAGTAAGAAAGTAGGCTAGTCTCCTAAATTATCTCCTGTACAGCATGCCTTATATGTATCTGTGAACCCAAATTACTGTTCTTCTTAACCTAGGTTTTTTAAAAAGCAAGCCTCATCAATTAGAATCTGGGTTTGCCATTGAATCACGCAATATTTTCACCTTGCCAGAAACCTGTATTAAGCCATTCATAGTGAATTCACTCTGCACATACTTCAATACCTGTGAAATACTGATATGTGACAGACCGGGACTCAGTTCAGGAGGAAATAATTCACTTCATTCTACCCCTATCCTTTCCTAATCTTTTCAGAAGCAGTGTGTCTCCAAGTTTCTTATTGTCTTTGCAACATTAAGCAGACATACAAAGCTGTATACTGCAACAGTGTATACCCCAAGTTGTCACTCTCTTTCCATTGCACTCTTTTAGTCTTTGTTTGTTAACATTGGCACCTGATTTATGATGCCCTGTGTCTTACTAAATGGACCCATATTATTAATATAAGATATAAAACTAGCTTTAGACATTTCTGCAGTGCTTTTTTATAAATTCAGAGCTTACTCTCCCAATACTTAAAGAAGAGTGTTGCAAGCATAAGCATAAGGTCTGGAGAGGCTGAAAGAACATCCCTCAGATATTTCCAGATTATGTTGTTGTTTCTTTCGGCTTTTCATTGTTAAGGGTCGCCAAAGCAGTCCGCTAATGATTGGCAGTAGATTTTTTACGTGCCGAGTTGCTGGCCCTGATGCACAATCTTCAACGAAGGTACGCCTATTCACACATTTCTCCACACAGAAGATGCTCTAGCTGGGAATCGAACAGGACAACGTCTTATTGTGTGGCGACAACGCTACCGCAGCACCACCACCGCAGTGAGATTGTAAATATCTAAAACAGATATTTTAAATTACTAAACCAGAAAAGCATTGGGATAACCCAAACTGCTTTGCAATATTTTGGAACAATTTCAACCATGTATGGGCAATTCCAGTAAATTTGGTCCTGCTTTATTTATTTATTTATTTAGTTAGTTATTGAGTTTGTTAGTTGGGAGAATGGACTTGTCTGCAGAACTTTTACAGCCCTATCTAAGGCCTAAAAGACAATTACAAATATAATTAGAAGAAATAACAAAATATAAACTTTATTAAAGTTGTAACAAAGCCTCTTTTGGACAAATTCCGATCACATGGAAGATATATAAGATGAAACAAAAAGCTGTGGGTTGGCAAGAAAGAGGAAAATTGTGTGGTTAAGAATGTATATGTGGTTTTGGTTAAGAACGTCTATCAGTTACTTATTAACCTAAAGCAAGTGCATTTGGATTGCTCATGGTGGTGGGATGTTAATTGTTTACATAATTGTGGCAGCTTGTCAGTTAGGGTGGTATACACAGTCACTATGTGAATGTGCTAAGACTACCCCTCATGTCCACAAATAAGTACAGCAAAGCTACAATTCATAGAGGCCACTTATGCTAACCAGATGGGCACAAATAAGTCTAAGGAAATTAAGTCATAATGAAATGCAAATGATTCATAGTGAAGTTACAAAGGCATGCGTCTGGAGCGTTTCTCCCCGGGCTTCCACTGAAAAATGTCTCATGCCAAGTCAGACTTTGGTGGTAAACAAATGTTAAATAAAGTAAATAAAATAATTTTCCCATTTTTTTGCACCATCCGCAGATATTTTGTAAAAAGAGGAGTCTCACCTATGCTATCTTCTTTGCAGTCTGCAAAGATGCTGTCATTTGCTGCTGACCTTGCTGCTTCCTGTTGTAAGTTGTTTGTCCTGGTTGAGCCAAAACTACTTGTGGCCAGAGGCACTTGCTGGCTAAGAAGGCAGAGATATAAGCAGAGAATAAGACATTATAATTTTAACAATCAGGAGATATTAGATAGGTTCAGAGTTGACAGGGATATTATAATGGTCTTAGTAAATACATATGATCCCCACAGAAGTACTGGAGGAATGCCTGGACTTCCTATTCCTGTGGATATTAAGGTTTGTCTAGCCCTCACTATACTTGCTGTGGGGACATTCCAGACAGAGGACATGCTGCATATCTCTAATTCTTGTGCTTCGAGTATTCTGCTCCAGTTTCCTATATGTACTCTTGGCATGTGTGAATTAGTACATCTATTTCTCATTGTCACCTCAGGACCGAGCCAGGGCTATGAGTGTCTTTTATGGGATGGCATGATTCTCTGAGGCACTTAGTGCAATAGCTTGAACCCATTTTACCATTAGGGCCCCTTATTATCCACAGGGTGAGTGGTGCTGCAAAAGGAAGGGCTACCATTCCATCAGTTGCCAGGTAGTATGCGGTGCATGAGGGTGCTTCACCAGTCTCTTTGCCCATCATCCTGGAAGTGCACTCGATTCCCACACGTAGCACACAACCTCAGTCTTCTCCCTCTTCTTGAATGGTAGTATGCCCAGCAGTCATCTTGTTGGTTAGTGGAAAATATGCTTTACGCTTTTTTATTGCTCTTAAGTAGTTATTCATGGTAAAATGTATTGCTGAATACTAAACCATCTTTTCTTTGTTTTGTTCCTCCCCCCTTTTCTCTGTCTGCCTCTTTTTATTTTTGTCTTTCAACTGATGCCAGATATCAGCTGGAGGTATGGATCATGACACCTGTGAGAAATCCAAGAAGGACTGCAGAAGTGACCTACAACACAGACCAGTTCCAGACCCATATTGCCATTGAGAGGGTCTTTGGCCTCCTGAAGCATCACATTAGGTGCCTGGATGAGTCTGGGGGTGCCCTACATTATGACCAAACTATTGCATGCAGGATGGTGACTGTATGTTGCATTCTACACAGCATGATCATGCACCAGTCTGGTGGTCATGCTGTCACTGCAGCTCCCAGTTCCAGACCTGCTATGACTAATGATGAGCAGCTGGCATCAACAGTAAGAGACCCCATGAGGCAAGATTGTGCATGGCATACAACTTCGCAGGTAAAGAGAAGGCATCTAGTCCAGAGCTAGGGACCATGACATTTAAGTTAGTGTTGCCTTTGTTGTAAAAACACAGAGAGTAGATTGATGCATGCAGTGATATGTGTGGGCTGTGCTATGTAGTGCATGGTCTAGTGTTCATCTGACATTCCTTCTCATCTTTAAATAATCAAGTTTATTTTATTTCAGAACATCTCCTCATATTATTGTTTGTAAAAAATATGTCTGAGTGCTCACTGATTCCTGTTCAGTGATGTCATGAGGCATCACATTTTTAACTGTTTTGCTCAATAAATTAGGCTTATGTGTTGTGCTTAAGTATGCACATACTGAATGTCCTCAAGTGATTCGGTTAGTAAAAAGTGTTAATTCAGTATGTAACATGAGTTCACGCTTTGCAATTCAATGAAAACTTATCATATTTTTTTTATATTATGCAATGTTTCCTAAGTTTGAAGTTTGCTCTCTGTTGAGGTATTGCACATCCAATTATTTTATTTTGTCATACACAATAATTTGTGACCTCAGAGAGAAAATTCATGCAGTGTGAGGGTTAAGTGGCAGTTGTGTTTGTTTACATAGCATCATACTCATTTTTATCTCTGATTTGTTAGTGTTTTCTTAAAAACTTGAGTATTACTACTTTGAAGTTGTAAGTAACTGGCAGCTGTAACAATGTCAGTCCATACAATATTAATGGTGTTAATCAATGCAATCTTATGTTATGACATACACCTTTCTTTCAACAATTCAGTGAAATTTTAAGCAGTATCATTACAGATATAAAATGCATACAGATGAAAAGTGTCATACCCCCCCCCTATTTTCCTTTTAAATAATGTATTCCCCTTTGACTTAAATATTCATTTCTCTTTGTGAAGGTCAAATTGTAAGTAACAGAAATGTACACTTGATTCACAGTAGGTCATGGTCAAATGTGATACAGACTTCTCTTAAAGATAGGCTAGGTGATGCTGTAAGTGATTTTGAAGCGGAACTGTTATTAGAGCTGGATGGTGAGGTCATCCGATGGTGTGACCTACTTGATGCAGGTGATCCAACAGACTGATCTGACAGTGCTGTGGGGCTATTTTTGGGACCTCAAGAGGTTCTGCTAAGTGTAGATGAATACTAATGCGCCTGCATGAAGTCTGTTGTGCTTGTTTCCCCCAACTAATTACAATACTTCCTTGAGAAGTGCTTTTAGTCTTGTACGATCTGCCCCCCCCCCACATGTCTGGACTGTACTGTGTCCTGTTCCCCTTCCTAAGACTGACTGCTACTTAAGTATAAGTCCTAATGAGTGTACAAATGGATGCGGCCACAGATGCTTGGCGTGCCACCATACTATGCATCTGTGTGATCATGGCATTATCCTTAATCTGTGCCATTTCCATGTAGTGCTGGAAATCCTCACATATGCCCTGGATGGCTCTGACCATTTCTAGATGGCTCTCTGTGGCAGTGCTCTGGGCCCTAACAATGCCACAGAACATTTGCTGCTGGGCAGCCAATACTTTAAGTGTTTCCTAGGGTAGCTGTGACAAATTCTTGTGCCTACGTCCACTTTGTGAAGGTATTACAGTGGACCCAGGCACAAGAATGCCATCATCCTGAAAGTGTTTGTGTGGATTTGGAGATACTGGAGTAGAAGTGCTTGGGTTTTCTCCCTGTACAATTGTGAGTGTAATGCCAGCATGTGCTCGACTTTATGATGCACTGTCACTTTCTGCAGAGTTACTAACGTTGCGGGGATTGTGTGACACTTTTTTAGGCTGTCTCTTAAATATAGCTATGATATCATCATCATCATCATCATCATCTTCAACAGCAATTCTGCTGCTGAAATCCTCCAGATTTATTGGAATTTGTTTCTGCTGCTGAACCAGAAAAAAAAAATTATTTGAAAACATTACCAATAAAGAAATAGCATATACTACTGTATGCTTATCAAGGAGGTGTGGGGCACACTTACAATGCACACTGCCTTCATTGTCATTTTGTGTAGATATGGAAGGTTCACTTATTAATGGTAATCAACATGTGTTTAATGTAATTTAAATATAGGTTATTGTTTTTAAACCAACCTTCTTGAGGAAATGAGTGTTGCTGCTCCAGGCATTGATAATAGCCAGGGTCCACACCATGTATGATTATTTCAGTGTCATCTTCTGTGTCATAGTAATCTTCAAGAATGGAGAAGAGATATTCCTCATCTGATGTTACAGGGATAATTGTTGGAGCCTCCTCCAGTACTGGTACGTGCAATGGCATTCTGCCTCTCCTTGCTTATAGAACATCCTACCATATCATTTGCCTTCTTGCACTGTGTGAATGTGTAGTTTCTTTCACCAACTGCATTAATATCCAGGGCAACTTGATTCCAGGCTTTTGTTCTCTCAGCTTTTTGAGCTCCCCTTTACAAACAGAGATTTGCCATGTATCAAAAGACCTGACATGAGGCTGTGGTTTTCCTCATGACTGAAGTTGCCCTTAGCCTGCCTTGATTGCTTCTTTTGCATCATTACTGCACATGAAAAAATATGTCACAGTCATACACAAAAACATTTGATGTAGTCATCAGTCAAACAACACAAGAGGAACCTTGACGATTGGATGGGAGAAAGGAAATTCACCCCAGGGATCACGTCAGTCGCCCTGCTAGACAGGGGTCCAGGAAAGTAAATAATGTGGGACAAAATAGCCAGGGAATTGTTATGGCTAGGCTTGTATAGGCCCTAGGGCTGATAGCCTAGTACCAACCTATGAACCTATGAACCAACAATGAAAGTGTGCCTGCTATCCTCCTATAAAAAATATAGGTAACACAAACTCCATAATAATTTACACACACAAAATCTGAGCCCAACCAAGTAAAGTTGTTCCATACTAATGTCTGCAGTATTATAAAAACATTCAGAACAGTAAAGCAATCACTTTGTTATCAGATTCACCTTTCCCCTAGCCCCAACCATTGTCATGTATTCATAATACTACCAGTTTTCATTCTTTAGTGGCACTCAGAAATCTCCAAGTAAAGATAAATGTATGGTCAGCCAACAAAACTTCTTTTCCACTTCAGTACTTCACAATTAGAACACAGCTATTGGATGGTGCAGTGGTAGCATTGTTGCCTCACAACAAGAGGTTCTCTGGTTCGATTCTCAGCTAGAGTGCCTTCTGTGTGGAGTCAGCATGCCCTCCCTGCATTCATATGGGTTTCTTCCTAGTGCTCTGGTTTCCTCCCTCATTACAAAGGCATGTGTTTGGAGCATTTCTCCCTGGGTCTCTGCTGAAAATTGTTTTCGTTCCAAGTCGGACTTTCCCAGTATGTATATATATATATATATATATATATATATATATATATATATATATATATATATATATACACACACACACACACACACACACACACACACATATATATATATATATATATATATATATATATATATATATATGTGTGTGTGTGTGTGTGTATACAATCACTAAATAACACCCATGTAAATCACTGATCATTTCTACTGCTTATGTATTGATTTTCCTTTTATAAATTGCAGCTTTACGCTGTTCACTAAAGAAATTGTAATAATGAACTCATTAACTTTACATAATTTTGAAGCGTTTCATATTAATTTATAATATTTATATCATTTTTTTCTTACTTCAGAAAGTCCACAGTTTCCTACTGATGCCTAGCTCAAGTAATTGCAAGTTAATGTGGCAGTGTTTGTTAAACTATTTTATGCACATTCAGGTCCATTTACATTTATGTATGCAAATTAGGCCGTTTTACATTTACCTCTATGAATCCCAATAATAAGAAAACGTATATAGCCACTTATGCACGTAAATTGCTCTTGACTACTCATGAATGCAGTATTGGGTTCATTTGAACATGCTGGGGACAGTGGTAGACTCCACAGCAGTCCTCAGCATTCCCCAGCATGCCATTGGAATGGAGGGATAGCCTCAGATATGCTCAAAGCAGAATATGTTTAGAAAAAGGAATATTGAGTCATATGCATGACATCTGCACAGACTTGAAGGATAATCCCTGCCTGACATAATCTGGCATACGTTATCATCTCAAAACACTCAAAATTTAACAAAAGTTGATACTCACACAAATAGGAATATTTATTACTACTGAAAGTCCCACCCCCCCAAAAAAAACATTAATACTGTTGTTCTACAGCATTAGTAGTGCACAAATCAGATTCAGATGTGATTCTACAAGAAAGGTAGCTAAGGGAATGCACAGCAGCAGTAGCAATTGTAAGTAATATAAAGAAAAATGATGATTGCATAGTGTTTTTTATCCTCTATATAAATGAAACATGAATGTATTCCTTAAAAAAACCATCTGTGTGACAAAGCATTTTTGGTTAAACAAAACTTGCCAGTAATAAATGTATCGGATCTAATGCTTCTGCTGGTTGACTGGGTTTGGTTAAGGTGATTTCACGTCCCAGAAGGAGGATTTCTAAGCCTGTGAACCACAGTCTTGCTTATACTTTCTTTATTTTGGCTTTGGCTCTTTCAATGATGGCTGCAGCTGTAAACGCATGAGGCCAAACTCCAAGCTGATCAGATAAGAAGTCCAAAATTATTGTCTACCTTCTTAGTTATTCATACTTGGATAAACTCCAGGCATAGGTGTGAGGTTCTGAATGGAAAAAAGATAGACATCTGATAGAAGTTTGATGTCATTCCTGACAGGGATTATCCACTCTGACCAACAGTACTACCACAGGTATGAGGACCTACAGACGTGTAGGCCTGACTAGCTGGCTGAGTGGGCTGACCAAGCAGTGAAGAGAAGGCCAGAGTTCTATAGTAAGTATAACTTTTTTCTCATTTTTGTCATATTAAAGATAAAAAACTATAAGAAGGATTGCGTAACTGAAGGAGTTTGCTAGTAAAAAAATATGTAACTGCAAATATGCATCTATAATGTTATTTTAATAACATAAGCACATCTGTAGACAGAACTACATCTCTATACAAATATATGGAATATTTATGTAATAACATAATAGTATTCATACAAAAGTAATATATGTATGAGTAAAATAATACATCTAATTCTGCATATATATGTCTATAAATTACAGGTATATATCTTCCTGAGTACACTTAAAACTATTTTCTCATGCAGATAAGTGTATTTATACAGAAAATAAAAAAAAATATATTTGCATTGCCACATAATTGCATGTAGTATTGTATTACCTTTGGTAGAAGTTAAAGCACACGCAGGCAGTTTTTTTAAAACAAATATTTTGATTGCGCAGGCCAGAAAATATTTATTAGTGTAGTAATTGCATAAGGCAGTCATTTCTTCCATGATATTAACTGCATGCAGAAGAATATTAAATTCCGTCAGGCATCACACCATAGTCAGAGTAGAGGTTGTGGGAGGTAGTTGGGCGTTACAGTGTCAAATGAATGACTAGCACATACTCTAGTGAGAAATGAACAGTTGCATTACTTCTGTATTATTTCTGTATACATTTTAAACCATCTCATTACATGGTTGGAATTATTAGACATAAAACTATCAAAGTACACATTTTGTACAACTAAGGAATTTAAAACTTCCTTGAATTATTAAATTTTTTCTGTATGTGTACACCTCCTGCCGGAACACAGTTCACAGACTCCTGCATGTAAAGCATGACATTTTAAAACACCATAGGCTGTGGTGGTGCAGCGGTTAGCGTTGTCGCCTCACAGCAAGAGGTTCTCCTGTTCGATTCTCGGCTAGAGTGCCTTCTGTGTAGAGTCTGCATGTCCTCCCCACGGTCAAGTGACATTTAAAGACATGCAGGTAGGTGCGTGTGTGAATGGGTGTGCCTTCTTTGAAGGCTGGGCATCAGGCTGGCAACTTGGCACTGTAAAAACCCACTGCCAATCATTAGTGGACTGGACTTCCGCTGTGGCGACCCCTAACCAGGAAAAGCCGAAAGACATTCCACAAAAAAGACAAGCTGTTCACATCTATAAAAGTGCAACAATGTATTTATAACTTGCAGTAAAAGGAAGCACAGTATGAGAATTCAGACACTAATAAATATTTAAACAAACTTATAGTATGCAAGTACAGCAATGAATGAAATGCCTTGCAAATTAGTACTGCTGATATCAATAATACGAAGGAAAAAAAGGTGAAATAGAGGTAAACAAAAATTGTCTTATGACATCTCTTTCTAGTCGATGAGGAAATTAATACATCTGGCATCAGCAGGGTACAAGAACAGGTGGGTTGGTTGAAGCTGCTGGTAATCATGAATAAAGTAGTAAACAATATTTACTACAGTGCATTCAGTACATTACTGCAACCAAATGCCAGTATATAAGTACAGTATTCTCCCTGGGATTCAATAACGCCTACACTAAGTGTACACTAAGTATAGACCATTCTGAGTGTTCCTACTAATATTGTTGCAGCTTTAAATATTGTCAGTGATTCATAAAGGTTACCACAAAGTGTAGACTACATGTACATTTAGTGTAATCTTACTGAGTGACTAGAAAGTGCAAACAAATGCTTAATTGGCACAAATATGTTAATATAGTACACTACAAAATGTAAATCCCACCAAAACTTGATAACAATCCACTTTTTCTTCCCAACTACACATGAGCACTTCCCATATCATTTCAATCAAAATTATCCCTAAGCCCTTCTCATATCATTCTTTCCATGTACAAATAAGCACTTACCAAATTAGTAGTCCCAGCCATGCTTAAGCACTTCTGATAAATTCTGTTTTACTTCAATGAGATTTACAAAAATAAAAATGTTTTAAAGTAAGAACTTGAATGCTGTGTAACAGGCTATGTACAGTTTCTCTTTTGTCCCCCCCCTTTCTGTCTTTCTCTTATTTTAATTATACATTCATTTTCCTTCTTTATTTTATTTCTCTCTCATTTATGTTTATTTTTTGACAGATCCAAATTCCTCAGGAGCAACCCAGGAGTGTACCTCCCAGTTGAGGGAGTGTTCACCATCTGCCCGTGAAGGGACATCATCATAGAGTTGGGGTGGTGGTACTGGTCCTGCAGGCACCCTGGCATGTGACAGCCTGGCAAGCCAATGTGAACAGGGGTTTCAGGACTTCAGCAAGTTCATGCTGGAATAAGTTGTGGACAGATGGATTCAGCCTGCTGATGTCTATCTTCAGAAGGTTGAAAACACACTATCCAAGATAGTGCCAACCAACACGAATCCACAGACCCCTACCCTCTAACATAGGGGTCCACCAATGCAACATCATTTGGCAGTGGAAATGCTTAGTTCTGGGGACTCTTGCTGGCTTCACTCCTAATCACCACTGTTCCCTTATTTTTTCTCCTATTCCCTCTTACCTATTTCCCACCCACTCTACCCTCTTATATAAAAATATTGAAAAATAGGAGGGGGAGGGGGTCTATCCCCCCACAAAACATAGTGCCCCTCCTCTCCTATCTCTTCCCAGCACAACCCTCTTGTTGCGTTCTTGCAGTATCTTCCCTTTTCAGTCTTTCCTATCTCCCCCTTTCAATTCTTTAAAACAAACATCAGTGTGTCCACATAAGGATAACCCTATATAAAACATTTTAAACCCCTTTTATATTTGTAAATACTAACTAATAAAAGTTGCACAGTCTGCCACTTGACTTAACTCTTTCAAGTGTGACTGCGAATATCTGTGTCCATCCACAATATTCAAATACATACAAAGTGAGATGAAGCCCATGGTTTTCACATAATAATTTGTATGTACCTTACATTTAAATGTAGGTACTTTGTGGTGTTGCCATATGTAGCCATGTTTTTCAAAATGCTTTTGCTTTTCCTGATTCAGCTCAAATAACCTGTGCTTAGCTTATTTACATACACATGTAGCAGCTTTCTTGACAGATAACCACTACATAGCTGCGAAGTCCTGGATTATGAATACCACCCCTAGTCTTATTTCTTCTGTGAAGTTGTTACAAATTGGTGGGGCAAGGTTAGAAAACGAGTTTTCAGTCAAGGCCAGTTGATATGGAGGTCTATGTAGAAGGAGGCCATTGTTGTTCCTAAGTTAGTATTCTATGAAGTGAAATTATAGTTTGTTCTTGAGTAGAGGACAGCAGGAGTTATAGAGCAGTTTAACCTTTACAGTGATAAGCAGAAAAAGGAGTTTCTGTTTGATAGGAAACCAATTTGATTTTGTAGGGTAGCACAATGACATTCTATCGACTATGAGAGATGGATGAATGTGAGACTTGACTTCTGTTTTGGCTGAATTGTCTGCAGATACTTATTGTATTAGTTTTTTCTGACAAAGCATAAGATCCAAATATACTTTTGCACCTGTTTTTGAATAAGTCCTCTGAACTTGATGGTCAAGCCACTTACTATAGAATCTTCCATATACCCTGCAAACATGATATGATTTTTCTCAAAAAAAATGTGAACCAAATCCTTGTCTGAACCTAAACCTGTTTATTATGTAGCTGCTCCTGCAAAATTTATTGATAAGTTAGTTTATCATCAACTGCTAGAGTTTATTAATAAACATGGCATCCTAATCCACTCTCACCAGGACTTCCAGTCATGGCATATTATATTTACTGTCCTGTTTCCAGTGTCAGAAGCTATATTTACCAGTTGGTATATGGGACACCTACAGAAACATGCTTATTGCCTTAAAGTATGAGTTTAATATGTTTGACAATTTTGCACTATAACTCCAACTAGATGATAGTGGCAGTGAAAAAGCTTTTTTACTGGGCCAAAAGTAACTTTTTCATCAGAACAGCCTTAGTTAAGCTGGACAATCCTTTTGAAGTACTGATACTTTGTACAATGGAGTAGCTCAAAACTATATTCTGGAGTTCCGTCTTGTCCTCTTTTTAATGCAAATAACCTTAATGCAAATAATCTTCCCAATGACAATTAGCACCTGAAACTCAGTCTATGACCAAATGACCTGATCTTTCTCATATCAGAAAATTCTGCTCTTCCTAAACCAGAAAGAACTCAAAGAAATTTCCTGCCATTATGGAAATTATTTCAGACAAAAAAATATTGTAGACAGCAGTAAAAAATAATTAATGCTTTTTTTGTCCAGTAAAAGATTTCAAAATCTTCCCCTGCTCACCTTTGCAGATCTGTGCAACTGATATATCCTGTTTATTCTTATTTTGAAATACAGTGGACTTTTGTCGGATCCTTCTTATTCATTCACCTTACAGAAAAAGTATATCTAGAACT
This sequence comes from Protopterus annectens, assembly GCF_019279795.1. Taxonomy (NCBI): domain Eukaryota; kingdom Metazoa; phylum Chordata; order Ceratodontiformes; family Protopteridae; genus Protopterus; species Protopterus annectens. The sequence goes on along the minus strand of NC_056732.1, from coordinate 1,027,701,534 downwards.
CAATTATTTGACAACTTCAAATGGCTTATAATGCATCCATACTATTAACCCCCAGGCAACATCAGCCACCAGATAGAAGCGTAGACCTAAATGTGGCCTTTTTTTCATCAACTTGGGTTCTCTTTCAAATACATGTCACTTACAGGGTTTACCACTGAAATGTCGCCATGCAATTGCACGGCTATGAAGTATTCGAACAACAGATGTTAGAATACTTCATATGTGTTCAGGTTACATGAGCGAACGTCAGTTTTGCAAATGGACTGTGCATTCGCAAATATAATGTTCGCTCATGTAAAGGGATCGCGGTACAGTGCAGTTAGGGAAATACATCCCTTTCCTCACTGTAGTGCGATCTCGGAGTTGGAATATTAAGTTGGGAGGTGGGGGGCTTGCCCCCTGCATAAACAGGATGTTAGGTTAGCTAGTTAGGGAGTTACGGGAAGGGTGGGATTGCTGTTAAGTGCTGAAAATGTTGTGATTGACATTTTCGGCATTAACAGCTATTTTGTGACATTAGGGATGTTCGGTAATGTGTACTTTCAGCGAAACACTTTGATAATAAGTACACTTTTTTTTAAAACTTTGAGATTATGATAGTAAACCCACTTACAGAGCTCTCCAAATAAAATCTGTAGTTTTATTTCCCACTTATAAATAAGGTAATATAATTGTATCTCTTTCCAAGGTGAATTGTTTACCTAAGTAGAAAGAGATGTATTTCTCCTTTCTATACTTACACATGTGCTACTTTTCAAACACTTCTGTCCTGGCATTCCTAATAAACTTTCCTCTGCTTTAATGTATGTTTTTATATAGGAAAAACAGAGAAATGTTTTAGGAAACGTATCTATGACCACACATACAGCATCGGAAG
>NC_056732.1:1027540657-1027693157 GCF_019279795.1 Protopterus annectens | reverse complement strand
GACTCCTGTCTTACAACACAGGTCTGCTGTGTTTCCTGTGAAATGACGGGTATCTCTTATTTAGCTTCAAGATTGCATTCGATGCTGGTAATGAGAAGGCACTTTATATTTAAAACACCGAAAGCATGCTTGTTACTTCTTTGTGCACAGCTAAACACACCTATGTACCACAGGTGTGATCACTGTGAACATCGCCATGTAAATGGCATGCATACATCTGGTGAATGTCTTGATGAATATGACAATGTATTTCTTAGCATTTCTTAGTTTTCAAAGATGAAGGAATAATCAACCTGACTATCAGAATCTATCAGAATTTTACCCCACTAATGAAAGACAATGTCCTTGATTTTTTGGCTGATATGAGAGTGCTTGATCTGAACCCTGCTTCTTAGAAACCATTATATCGGTAGATGCACAAACGATACCTCTCAACTTTTATGCTTTTAAATTCGGAACAAAGGCAAAAATAATGATGGGTGGAGACAAAGGCCAGCAATCAATGACAGCTTTTAAATATAACTGTAATTTATTTAGAAAGTCAATAGAACAATATGTTTTGCATCAACATGCATTTTCTGAATAATAATAATAAGTAAAAAACTTGAATGTCAGGCATCACTGGTCGACTGCAATCCTCAATGATTTACCAGAAAATCAAAAACTGTATAATGAACAGACTAAAAATATGAGGTAAAATCAGGGACAGTTGAGAGGTATGAAACATACTGTGTTTTCCTTTTCATTGCTGATTATTGTGGTGCTGAGTGTCTGAATATATATATATATATATATATGTGCTGTACCTGGACTTCTGTCTACATGTGGATACTTTCACATTCAGTAATAGCTTTTATCTAAATTAACAAATACATAGGTCTGTATGGGGGTGGGGGTTGGAATAATGGTTAAGGTGGTTACCTTACAGACACAAGGTGCAAGGTTTGATTCTGACATGGGGTAACTGGCTAGGCTTAAATTGGCCAATGAGGGCAGTTAGCCTAGTACTAACTTATGAACATATATATTAATTTGCTGATGTCCTCCGAGTGATGGAATGGTCATAGTAACCCCTCTCTTTAATCACAGATCTACTGTGTTTCCACTTCTGTTTTGGTCCACTGGTGCTTCTCTACCTTCTCCTGCCTACCTTCATCCAGGGTTCAATTCTACTTATAAGTAGTACTTACAAGTAGTCTCCCAAAAAACATCCTGGAGTGATTACAGATGATAGCTTTAAATGTGACCTCTATGTTCAAAATGACATAAGACTCCTCAAAAATTAGGAATGCTCTGCAGGCTTAAACACTTCCTTATCAACATCACTAAAACCACTCTTGTGACTACCTACCTTCTCCCATCTATCTTATATGGTGCACCCATCCTAAACCATTTTCAGGCTACAGTTAAACATAAGCTGCAGGTTACAAAATTTAAAAACAATACCACAACCATCGATGTACTGCCCTAAGGCATTCATTTGGCTTGAACTGCTTCACCACTTAGATGACATACATCTTTTCTCCACACACATAATTCAGACAGCCAACAACTACCCTGCTTTTAGTCCCGTTCTCCATTCCTACTACCCTAATAGACTACTTAAATTTAATGAACATCTTTCTCAGCATATATAAACCCCACAAGTTCTCTGGGCAAATGCTATACTCATGCTAGTGCTTTCGTCCACTTATTTACATGAACTTCCTCAGACAAATCACAACATACAATTCCATTCTTAAATAGTCACCTAACTTGATGACATCACAAGCATCTCCTAATATTTAAAGACACAATATATTGCTAAAATATTATTGCAACTAATATATATATATATATATATATATATATATATATATATATATATATATATATATATTATTTAACACATTAAACTATTCCTCATTTCCCATAGGAAATTACTATAAAAATATATATTATAAAAATCAGATTCAACAATCACTGAAAACAACACTTATTTAAAAAATGAAATGCCATTCCAGTGATTTCAGTTTCAAAATACATTTTAAAGAACAATATTCATTTAAACATGAACATGGGCATTCAACTTCAGCTGCCACAGCAGCTCTCTTTCCTCCAATTTCAAAGCCCATGGTCCACCCCTAATATCTGTCTGAACTTGTTCAATGACCAAATAATGAAAAAGGTGGCCTGGATTTCCTATTGTATGTTTTACAAGTGCATTTATGCTGTTTTGTTTACAATATTGTACTGATGCTCATAAATATGTCATTTAAAGTGTCATTCCATTTTACCTACATAAAAACTTGTACGTAATTGACAGCCAGATAGACTACACCTTTTGTGTCACAATTATATTTACCATTAATATTATAAGTACAATTATGTACCTGGAACTTTTTAATGACCTCAGTAAATTTACAAAAGTGACAACGTCCACACTTAAAGATTCCAGTATTTGGAATAAAAGGCTTCATTGTTTTCTCTAAAAGGCCTTTGAGGTTGCAACCTCTTTTAAAGGTTAACTTAAGTTTCTCCCCTAACCTTTGCCTAATAGGTATATCCTCATTTATTAATGCTCAATTCTTCGTAAGAATATCTCTCAAAATTTTGGCATCGCTAGAATAGGGTGTGATGAAACTTAAATTGTAGTTGGAAATGTCGTGTTCAGAATGTTTTCCAGTCACCATACATTCCCCCATCAAACAAACAGATTCACAAAATTCTATCCCTTTATTCAAAATGGGTTGAAAATGGCCGGATTTTCTTTTCCCAACAACTTCCACTATTACTTCATCAACCATTTGTAAAGGGTCAGCTCTTTTTAAAAACATATTTCTAAGGAGGTCGCATTCATCTTAGAACTCTTCATCCAAGGATGTTATCCTCGCAGCCCTTATGAGTTGTCCTTTGATTACGGCCTTTTTTTTATGTTAAGGGTGGGAACTTTTGAAATGTAAAAAGGTATTAGAATATGTTGGTTTCCTAAAGAGCATAGCTGTGTATCTCTTATTCAGCCTATCTTTAGACAACTGGACGTCCAAATAGGGGATCTAATCCATTTCAAAATGGAAAGTAAATTGTAAATGGATTTCAACATGGATATAAATAGGACATGCTGGAGGGACAGATTCATCACCCAGAGACTCCCTATGCTGTGGAACAGAATCCCGGTCCATGTGAGACAGAGCACCTCGCTGGCTCTGTTCAAGAGGAATCTTGACCAGTGGATGGGAGATCGTAGGTTTACCCCGGGGATCATCTCTGTATCACTGCTGGACAGAGGCACGGCAAACTAATGGGTATAGTATTCTTCAACCTAAGGGGTGGTGAAAGCCACACAACTCTGGCTAGGCTTATAAATGCCCTAGGGCAGATAGCCTAGTATGAACCTATGAACCTATAAAAATGTCAAATTAGTGATGTTATCTATAAATTTATCTCCTGTATTCAAATTCCCTTTCCAAATTATAAAAATATAATCCAGGTAACGGGTGTATCAATATACCCTGTCTCTAAACATTCAATTTTGGTACAAAAATTATTTTTCCCAGTGGGCCATCACACAGTTGGCAAAGATCTCTCCACAAGGTGACCCCATAGCAACTCCAGTTTTTTGCAAGTAATATTTATTATCAAACAATATAAAATTATTGGACAATATGATGCCCCTCTTTTGAGCAAAAATTCTCTAATCCACCTTATGCCAACTTCCTGCGGGATTACTGTATATATATCCCTAATGTTTATAGTTAGGAAATTATATGCTTCATTAAACTCCAATGTATTAATTGCCTCCAAAAAAATTCCAAGAACCCAGACATATTTGGGATTTAAGTTTGAGATACTTTTTCAACTTAATATCCACAATTTAAGCACAAGCATATGTAATTTAATTTCTCCCATCCACAATTGGGAGTAAGGGTGGGTTTTCCAAATCTTTATGGATTTTGGGTATTCCAGATATGACTGGGGTAACAGGGACCACCATATTTAAATAATTATAGGTGTCAATATCAACACTAGCTTCAATATAGATCATTAAATGATCTCACTCGTTGATAAGCTACATTCACTTAATTGATGAAAACCCTATCATGTGCTTCACTTTCTAAAACAGATCTCATCCTATTTTTATAGTCATCTTCTTCCATAAAGATTAGTCCACCCCTCTTATCTGGTTTCATTACTCTTATTTTTTGAAATTTTAGAATTTGTAAGGCCCGTCTTTCTTCTTCAGTGATATTTTGCTTCATAGTAAAACATGCAGATTTGTTTAAGGCAGACCTAATGTCCATTTCACACAATTTTTCAAATAAAAGTAAAGTTGAATGCAACGGTGGGTTAAAAATACTTGATATTCTATAATTATTACTTAACTCACTGTTGTTACCCAATAATACATTTAAATTCAACTTACGCAGAAATATTTTGAGATCCAATAAATTCCTGGGTAAGTTGGCTCGTGCTGTAGGCACAAACGATGGTCCTTTAGCTAATGTCTCAATCGAGTCCAAGGAGACTTCATGGGAAGACTAATCGTAAATTTTGAAGTCTCCTACATGGTTCGTTAAAATTTGAAGTTTAGAGCACCCATTTACTAAACAGTAAACTAAACATATGGGTATGTGCAAATAATTTATAGTTCAGCTGCCCTCAATTTCAGAAAAGGAATTATTAAGACCATATCATTTAATCTAGGTGGATTCATTGCATACAGTCTTGATTGCCACAACAGTTTCCTGAATTCAAGCCTGGATTCCCATTTATCACCTCTTGGATTGACTAAAACTTTCTCCAGAATACAGAATTGAAACAAATTGATTTTGGTCATACAACAGAATGCTTACATAAGTCATTATTAGAGTTACCAATCCAAATGTTGTACAAATATTGCTAGATTCTTTTATGTAATGCCTAGAACAATCCAAGCATATTGTAATATAACCCTCCCGTGGTTTTACAATTGCTCCTAACTCATTTAACCCCACTCTGTAAACTATTATCCAAGACAAGGCTCTCCTTAGTCAAAACATAAGGGCATGGTTTGCATGCACCACATTTATTAGTTCCTGACTGTATGTCTGTCCCCTCATTTTTTATCATTATTACCATATTCAAATATTTTTTAAATTAGAATCTGTCTTGAACAAAAAAGTAAGATTCTTCCCTAAAACTTTGTATATTGCAGGATTAGTTTTGAAAATGTTCCAGTTATTTTAATAACTAATTTGAATTTGTTGGCCCAGTCATTATATTCAAGAATGATTGTGCATTCATAAGGTAACTCACCTGATGCTATAGAAACAACATGACTATTAAATGTATCAGTATTAGCTTCCAAACCTTCTCCAAGAAGGGATTTATATGTATATATATGTATATATTCACTGAAAACTCTGTCTATGATCCCTCTAATTAATTCTAAGGGATAGCCTCTCTCTAGAAATATAACTTCTAATTCTGCAAACTCTTCTTGCACATCCTCTTTATTAGAAGCCATCAAGGCTACTGTAATACATTGCTCTATAATTAACTTTTCTTATAATTCACTGGGTGGAAACTATTAAAATATAGGTAGGAATAACTAAAAGTGTTTTTTTTATAAATTCTTGAAGTAAAACTCTTATCATTTGATGTATTCCAAGTAATCAGGTAACTTGTACCTTCAATTTGTAATTCCAAGTGAATTTAAAAAATGTAGTAGTGTTGTTTAAATAACTTATTAATGCCCTAATAAGATTTTCAGGGCTGTCTCAGAAAACAAAAAATATTATCTAAATTTCTTAAATAAGGTTTACAGTATTTATAATAAACTGAATAAAAAACATGATTTTTTTCCCCAAGCATGTAGGAACAATAAGAATAGATAGGGGTGCCGACTGCCCCCATTACAACCCCCTTGACTTGCTTATAAAACTCTCCTTCAGAATACATACAATTATTATCTAGGACCTTGGCCATCAAATCCATAATAAGTTATGTAGTATGAGCTGACAGGAATGAACAAACTATGAAGCTGTCACGAAATAGATCTAAACCTTAATCTCTTGAGATAGAAGTAAAAAGATTCACAATATCTATGGTCAGGAAACCTGTTTCCTGACCATAACATTGGAATCAAGCTACCCCCAATAGTCTCAAGAGTCCTTAAGGAGATGAGATTTAGTAAACAACACAGGTTTCAATTTCCTATCAATGAAAGTAGCAAGGTGGTATGTTATTGAACCACTACTGGTCTAAATTTTAAGTTTAAAATAACTTTGTGAACTTTTGGTATCCCAAATATTGTTGGCACTAGTGGTTTCTTCACATGCAAAAATGAAAACATGTCTTCTGTTATTCTACCATCATTAATAATTCTTCCAAAAACAACTCAGTATATTGTAATGTGCTATGCTAATTTCATTATGAGAAACCTATGTGGAGGTTTCTGAAACATGTAAAAAAGTGCTGATTTATTTGTGCATGGATGTCGAGAGATTGAGGGTAGAGGAGCTTAAGTAGCATAATGAGATAAGGTGATGGTTGCGCAATATTATACAGAAAGAGATGAGAGACAAATATTAATCTTATTGTAGTATATAACAGAAGATCACAGGGATGAACTGAAGAGGGAGTTTTGTCCATGAATGACAGAAGTACTGCTGGGGAGAAGTCTAATTTGGAGTGGATGTAGTAAAAAAACAGTATGGCTGGGAATGATGTTAAATGTTAGATGGAAGTAGAGAATAGGTGAGTTGAAACAGGAATGTTTCTACGACAGTAGTAAAGTTGTTGGGGAGGTACAGGGAGTAGTTGCCAAGAGTGATAGGTGTATGCGGGAAGTATAATAGTAGAGTAAGGTGTGGTGCATGGGAATTTGGGTGGGGTAGGTGAGCTTAACAGGTTTCCACTCTCAGGTCATTTATTATGGAAAGCAATCAGTTTATAGCTGGTGCTCATCATTTAGCAGGGAAACAAAAAGTAGAACAGGTTTCCTTTCATTTAGTGAATTTGGACACCAAGAAGCTAGGGAATTGGGAGTGAGATAGGAGAATATAGTGAGCTTTCCACCCTTAAGCCATTAGTACAGAAACCAATCAGTTTATAGTTGATACTCAGCAGCTAGCATGGTGATGCAACATAAAACAGGCTTTCTTTCATTTATTGAATACAGACCCCAAGAAGCTTGGGTAGGGTAAGGAGCATAGTGAGCCTTCCACCCTCAGGCCACTTATTACAGATGCAGTAAACTTATATAGCTGATGTTCAGCAATTAGCAAGGAAGCACAAAGTAGAACAGGTTTTCTTTCATTTGTTGAATGCAGACACCAAGAAGCTAGGTTCATAGGTACATTGGAGGTTGTTAGGCTAATGGCCCTAGAGCCCTTACAAGCCTAGCCATATTTAGCCTGAGTTGCCCCAATTGTTGTTGGTTAGGTTTGTGATGTTTGCAGAGGTAAGAGTCTATGGTAGTTGATACTGACTTTCTCTGTGGGCATGGGCATCACCCTATGAGTGAATTTGTGCTCACTCATCTATTGCATTTGAAAAGGGTCAGTGAGGAGCTCTGTTTTAAGTGAATTGGAAGCTTGTTCCAGAGAATGGGCAGTCCCTGGTAGATGTAGCTATGTCTTCATCATGACCGAACCTGTTCATGTCAGAGGCTAGGTTAAGATCCCTGGAGTAAGTGACCCTCCTGCAGTTTGATTTATGAATGTGTAGCATTTCCATCAGGGCTGGGTCACAGACTGTCCTGTAAGCCGGTCACAGGTCACTCCTTAGCAACCTGTAGGAGACAGACTCCACTGATAGGAATTTCGGTCTTTCCAGGTAAGTAAGACTTGTGTTTTTGTACCCTATAATTTCTTGGTGAGAAACCTATGTGGTCCAATTTTCAAATTCTTCTTGCACATCCTCTTTATTAGAAACCATCTAGGCTACTCTAATACATTGCCCTATAATTAAGCTTTTCTTATAATTCACTGGGTGGAAAATATTAAAATGTAGGTAGAAATTACTAAATGTGGGTTTTCTGTAAATTCTTAAACTAAGACTCTTGTCATCTGATGCAATCCAAGTATCCAGATAACTTGTACCCTCAGTGTTGCAGCAACCTGTAGGAAACAGGAAATTAAATAACTGGCTTACACAGTTTAATCTAATGGTGAAGTAAATGGATGGTGCCAATTTGGTAAATGGTTCTTAGAGTACAAGGACTGCTCCTTTGAAGGGAATGTCACTGTCACATTCCATCCCAGGGAAGGAATGTATCTGAGTAGTCAATGTTAATATACAGCAAGGATCATTAAATTACACTTACTTACACTGCACAATGACAATCTAGTACAAAAGTTCGGAGATGTGCGCCTTGTGGCAGAGCATCTGCTATGTACGGGACAGGACTCAGTGTAATGTCTACAAGCTCTGAAAATAAAGAAAAAGAGAACACTGCTGTACTGAAATATTACACAAAGACAGTAAAGTTAATACACAGGTAGCTAGCTTATTCCTTCCACTTACCATATAGATAATGTACCACTTAAATGTGACACAGTCATCAGGGACATCGATACATTAGTTGTTTGGAATAGCAACTCTTCTGTCTTTATGGAAGTAGATTTAGGTCCTTGGAGCAGTCATTGATGGTATTATCCATTTTTAGATATGAAATAGGTCAAGCAAGATCATGCCCTTCATCGTCTTAAAGGCCAAGCAGAAGTCGCACCAGAGGTGTCTATAAGAGATAAGAGAAGCATGAAAGGACTTTTAGTCAGGCAGATTAACTTAAGTAGGACATGCCAAATATTTACGTTGTTAGGAATCATTGCATTTTTTTCAAGTTGGACAATACACTTGGATATGGTACATACTGAAGTGGGCATTGTATTTAATTGTGGGCCTGATTAGGGTGGAGAAGAGAGAGGCAATAATTTCCTTGGATCTGGAAGGTATGCATTTTGCAATTATTTGTACTAGAACAATTTTCTAATCATAGCTGATACATGTTGGAACAAACAAAACCCTATTGCTATGAATCTGCCCAGATCTCTGCTAGAGGAATCAGTTTTGAGGTGAGTATAGTAGGTGCAGAAATGTTCCTCTTTCCCAAATAGTACTATATTGTCCTTTTTGCTTTGAACTTTAGACCTTTGAACATTAGGAATTAACTTGGTTTATACAATTTATAGCCATCAGTTGGGGAGTTTATGATAGATCTGAATTTGCAGACATCTACAAAATTTATCATCCAGAGTCCCTTGATGCTATGGAATCCTGTGGTAAGCCACTGGTGACAAGCCTTTTAGGAGAAAGCATGTCACCAGCCCTAAGTCTGTGGGTAGTGTCTGTGAGGCAGTTGGTAGTTATATAGGTATAGATATTTAAGTGCGTAAGCTTATTTATGATAACAGAGTATGGGCTAATGTCAAAGACCTTTGTCAAACCAATGCAGCTGACACTGAATAACCATTATTCAGTGTTTTTTTCCTTCTTAAAGAAGTCCACCAAGGTTCAATAATCAGGGCTTTTCCTTCACAAACCAAATTTCTTGGGACTGAGGGACAGCATACTACCTTTATTAATATTTATGAGACTATAATACACTTTGTTACCTTGCAAATAGGATTGGTAAGGCTAGCAAGTGGCAGGGTCATCTTTGCATATTAGCACTACTATTGGCTTTTTTCCAGGCCATGGGGATGTATCCAGCACAGAAGTTGGGGTTAAAAGGGTTTATGAGTGGATAAGTGAGGCTGTGCTTGAGCAAACCAGGAGACAAGTGGATTGTGAAAGCAGCCTCTTCCTGAGGTTGTAATGTCAGTCACTGCAAAGGAAAGGATGTGCAGCATAATCGTGGAGGCACAGACTAGTACTACCACAAAGTGGAGATAGTGAGGGTGTGCATGATGGTCTATGGGAGTGTATGTTTCATATGTGTGATTGCTTGGATATGTTTAGTCACACACTCAAACATGCAATGCCTTTCCTAGCTCATTTGCCATGGGGAGAGGCCATCCAAGGAGCCAGTCAACTGCTGCATCAACAGATAGTAGCTAGTACAGCCATGGGGAACCAAGATCCTGCTGCTGCAGTGCCAGCACTTTCACAGTGACATATATTGTGGAGGTATCTACTTCCAAGGGAGGCCTTCCCCAATGTCATGGTCATTCCTGGTGACATATCTCATAGCATAAGGTCATGCAGCACACCAGCATACTGCCAGATCATGGCACATCCAGTGCAACTCCTGGTAAAGCCAACCATAATGGGGGTGTATGCATGGGATGCTGAAATCTCTGCCATGCACGCCCTGGAACTGTCAAGTAGACCAAACCTGACTCTTGCAACTATTGCTTGTCACTGTAGACCCACACTCAGACCACCACAGCCCCCAGAACATCACACACTTCTACTGACACTGTCCCTTCTCAACAAATGCTACGTCAAAGGCTCCACCCCCCCATACTGAGATTTCACAAAAATACATGCTTTACTTTCATACTTCCCTGGGAAAGACATCTACTTCTGTACTGTCTTCCTCACCTGTGTAAATGATGATAACCATGCCCTACCCTTTGTACATTGTTACTTTGGTTGCCTATGTCTGATACAGAGTGTGTCCAGCTTATATATGGGTATGGAGAACCTGGCACTGGTTTTGCATGTATCATTTTTATTGTATGTGGTAAACAAATGTACAGAATTCAAACGTTGAAAGTGTGTCTCTGTCCCAACTTTTAATTTTTAATTAACAGGACTAGTACACATTTTCACTGTTTGGATTCTGATTTTTATTGATTTGTTTTACATTTGTTAACTGGGAAAGTCTGACTTGGAACAAACGGCCTGGGAGAAATGTTCCAAACGCATGTCTTTGAATGTGGGAGGAAACTGGAGCACCCAGAGGAAACCCACACAAATGCAGGGAGGACATGTAGACTCTGCACAGAAGGCACTCCAGCTAAGAATTGAACTGGAGAACCTGTTGCTGTGAGGCAACAATGCTACCACTGCACCACTGTGCTATCCATGATCATTTTTATTGTAGTGTATTTAGTTTAGACTTAAATACTATGTGCTGAAGCTATGTGCAAGATGCTGCCTTTTTGCTATTGCCATGGCAAACTGTGCCAACTTCTTTCTGGCATGATCATCCTCTGCTATTGGCTTCTCCAATGACTCCTTGTCTGATTCAACCTCTGCTGCCTGATGTGTCTGGAACTGTTGCCCCTGCAAGTACTCACTGTACTCTACCTGCTTCCTAAGTAAAATATTGTGCAACATTGCACACATAGACAGTATTTTTGCACATGTGATATGGTCATACTACAAGGCACTACCAGATGAATCCAGATAGTGAAAGTATACAATTAACATTCCAAATTCATGATCAATAATATTTCTTGTCTGCAATTAGGCACAGTTGTACCCATATTTAAAAAAGTACATTTTATATAGTTTCCATTTCTCATCATGGCATGACTAAATTAGTAAAAAAAGAGCTATACTAGCTTCCATAGCTATTCCTTTGCTTTCTTTAAGATGTTTGTCTTTAAAAAGAAGAAAAAAGATGTTACCTAAAATGAAATCTGCCAATGTGCAAATTGTATGCATCAAACAATGCAACAAATTCAAATATTTGGAGTAATATAACCAAACAAAATCTACCTTACCTCCTGAATGTACAGTTATAAAGAGATTCCACATCAGTAGTTGTTAATAGGCTACAACTGTGAGGTCACATTTTGACAATAAAACAAAAAATGCCAAGAATCTCTAAAAAAGGTGTCAACTTTTTTCCACAATGCTTTTAAGTTTATGATCTAACAGTAATGCTAGTTGTGGTATATTCAACACAGAGTCTTGGAAAAGGAATATGTAAAAAGTATGTTCATCTAAAGAAATAACATTTTCAGCCAATAAATTCAAAATTTTATAAGTTTACTAATGTCCAAATAGTTCACTTTCTTATTACTAGTGTCATCTGCCAACAGTAAATATTTATTATAGTCATAATTAGTTTGCCTTATTAACACTATACCCCCCTTTATCAGCATTAGGAAAATAAATATCTGTCATGTGGTTTGGTTTCTGACAGAGTGTTCCTTTAAAAAAAAATAATTAAAATAGGGATGTTTGGCTGAGATAATAAATTATGAATTTTATCATCACAAAATAAAAATGCAGAATTTGGGGATTAAAACACTTTACTTTCTTAGTTTATCTAGTAACACAGCACTTACCTCTTTGGGATGAAACAAGTAACATAAATTTTCATACATACAAATGTAAGTCCATTAAAATGTCCACTAGATTAGATCTACAGCTGGAATGACTTGAAGCCAATACTAGAAAGATTAAAACAAATGTATAAAATTTTCCCCTGTAGTTATTTTTGTAAGCTTCCCTGCCTCCCTGTTTATAAAAGGGTCTATATTTAAAGATAGAATGTTTAGGTGATCGAACACCTAAACATCAAACTTGTAATATCGAACCTAAAAACGTTGAACGTCTCAGGGAAACACGTCCATTGGCTGCTAAAATAAAAAAAATAACTAACACCTAAACTAAGTGGGGGGCTTTGCCCTCCCACACCCCCCTACGTGGGGGTCTGTGCCCCCCACATCCCTCTAACTAAATATACCGACTACGAGATCACTCTATAGTATACAAAATGGCAAAATCCACCAAACAGCCAAGGGAAATCTTTCCCTGCGTTAAATTGGCCGTTCACCGTTTTTTGCTTTCGATATTACAAGTTCGATGTTTAGGTGTTTGATCACCTAAACATTCGATCCTGTAATATAGACCCTTTATAAAATGTCCTTCAGTACTTAACACACTATTCTCCTTCTTTCACTGAACTCATTTCCACATGTTGGCCTATTCATATTTGATTCTATCCTCCAGCAAAGTCTGCTGCTTTCCTGCTAATCTTTCTGATGTGCACAATGTTGTTAGTTATTTTAAAAAAATGGCTGATATACTCATTTTGTTCAATCCATTATTAAACAAGTTATCTTCTGAGGCTATTGTTTCACATTAGTCATGTAAGTAAATTTTTCAGAATCTAACATTTCGTGTTTAATTGTTTTTCTTTTCTCTCATAGTTAATAGGTTTTCTTGATGACTGTCACATAAAAGAAAATCATGTTCATTTCTGGTTTAATTTATTTACGTAAACTTTGTTGACTGAGTTAGCCCCACTAGGCCAATGGCCTCTTTTTAGGTGAGACCTCAGATAAAATTCATACTGACTATGTTAAATGCGGCCAGGGAGAATTTTCCATACTCTTTTCAGACACAAGGTAGTGTCAGATGGCTGCTACCTGCATTTGAAGAGCAGCAAACATGGAGGAAGGAGCACTCAGTAGGACAAGGATGAGAGGGGAGATGTGGACTAGGCAAGAAGGATGGAGATGAATCAGTCTTGATTGAATTAGAAGGTGGAGTTTTGGAAACCCTTGTTTTGATGCAGCTAAATAGTCATGAAGAACTGAAGGATGGCAAGGAGATTAGCTGATAAGTTAGACAGGGTGTTGGAAAAGCAGTCAGAAAGTACAGTGCTGGATTAAGAAAGAACATAGTTTGCCAGTATGTAAGGAAAGGGGTCCACGGGCATATCCAGCCACTGGAGAAACTAGTTTTAATGACATACCCCTGCAACAGGGTGGTTTACAAAGTAAAGAGAAGAAAAAAGTCAGAAAATAGCAGATGGAAGCCAAAATCAACCAAAATCATCAGTGATAAGGATTAAAGTTAAAAATAATGACAACATTAACAGATATGATATTAAGGACAATATAATATTGCCATGAAGTTTTTAGTTAGATGACATAACTGCATTAATTCATCCAGGTACAGAGGATTTTTCTGAAGTGACTTTTGAAACATACATATATATTGCTGGACAGGTTTATAATTGTAGCTGAGAAAAAATGGCTCTGAAATGTCTTGGAATAACTACATCTTTGAAATTTTAGGCATGGATTTAAAATGTAGATTTTTGTGTAATTCAGAATTTCAGACATTGATGATTTGAATCTAAAACCATTTTCTTTTCCTTTTGCAGACTATTGCATGATGTAATGTATGCTGAAAGAAAAGTATGGACAGGTGTGGGACCTGTGAGTGGTAGTGCATGACAGAAAAATACAATATGTTTCAAATATAGTAAATGTAAATTGGGAAAATTGAAATGATAGGTATTGAGGACGACCCAAAACTTTTTTTTTTTTAGAAAAAAACCCATTTAGCACAAACTTAGAATAACACGATATGTGGGAAATACGGGGAAAAAGGAAATACTGCCAAGAATTGTAAGCCTTTTTGTAGGAAATTTCATGTGTATGGGCATTTATGGATTGATTGCCAGTTATTAGAGAAAGTACACATGAAGAAGAAAATAATTTTGAAGAAAGGATCCCAGATGAAAATATTAGCATAGAAATATGAGAAGAGGAATACTGAGGAAGAAATGGAAAATGGCAATGTTGAGTTAGATATAGACAGAAAGTTGTCAACTGCAAGAAAAGAATAAATAGGTACGATGTTTTTTGTGAATGATGATGGAAAAGAGGAGAAGTTGGAAAAAGTGAAGAAATGGAACAGAAAAGTTGGATTTAGGTGAAGAACAGGAACAGACTGATGAAAATCAAATGGGGAAGGATGAGGGGATAGAAAGTAAAAACTGGAAATAAAGATTTAAAAAAGTGAAAAGCATGATGGAAGTATACTAGCATCAAACGTGACTAGGATAGGAAATGACAGAGTTTTTTTGTAATTGAACGTTGGAAAAAGTTAGACATGGCAGTAATATGTGTAATAAATATGAGATATCTGAAAGAGGACAAAAGGAAAGGAGTTAGAGCAATGTTGTGAAAGAGTGTTACTTGATCATTAGGAAATGAGATGTGTTGAAGAGTATGTGTTCTGATAAAAAGTGTGGAAAAAAGATATCAGATGTATTTATCTTTGTAATAGTACCAGGAAGGGTGGTGATACACAATATTAAACAAGAGAAACATGCATAAGGTTAATACTGATATATACTTATGCAAATATTACTGAAATAAAAAATGTTTGCAGAATTAAAAAGTTTTATTTTGGCAAATATGTCCGTAATAAAAATAATAACTTTAATTGTGACTTAAAGAAAGAGACAGTGGAAATATAACACAAGATTTTAGGAGGATGAAAGAGGTGGAAAAATGAGACTAAACATTAGAGCAGCAGAGGGGAATGGACTTGTAGAAGGGGAGTTTTTAAATCAAAAAAATTTTCAAAAGACATGAAAGAGGTAACAGGGAGGTTGAAATGGCTGAATTTTCTGATCAGAAAGTAGTGTGGGCTATAACAGTGGATCACAAAGCAATATTAAAGGAAGAAAAAGGAATAAAAACATTAATGTTGGTGGAATGTGTACAAGAAAAAAATTTGAAGACAAATAAGAAAAAGGAATAATAGGTAATATTGGGAATTTGTGATAAAATATGAAAAAGGAGTAGATCAAGACAATGAATAAAAGGATAAGAGAAATATAAAAAGAATTATATGAAAAACAGAGAAAAGATAAAGAATGTGATATATTAACAAATATGCTTCTTAAAGTAAAAAGAAGAAATGCCAACTTTTCTAGGGTAATCTCTAAAAACAAGAGAAGGAAAGATGATGTAATAGCAGATAAAAAGTTAATATAAGATATAGATAAGAAGATATTATAGAAGTGGAAGAAAAGTTTGTTGGTAAAATGTAAGAAAATGTAGATGTTGAAGAAGAAAATGTGAAACAAATCTTGGAAGATGCATAAAATATTTAGAAAATGAAATTAACATGGAAGAAATATGTAATAAAACAAGAAAGGGAGGAATCTGCAGCAAGATTGGTAAGTTATGGATATTATAAAGTAATAAATGAAATTAAAAAAGTTTATTGAAAGTTTAAATGTAACCCCCAAACATCATACTTATTCTTTTCTTTCAGTATAAAAAAGGAACAAAAGGATATTCATATTGAAGACTGATAACCTTAGAAAATGCAGACTATAATTTTTTATGAAAATATTGCAAAAATAATGTAGAAGGTGTTGGATAAAGTTGTACTTTAGTGTGGATTTATATTATAAAAGGAAGAGATGTAAAAGAAGTGTTAAGAATTATGAAATATGTGGTAGATTTGATTTTAAGACAACTAAAGAAGTAAGACTTTCAACTTTTGATACAGAAAAAAACATTTCATATGGTGTCATGTGACAATGTACAAATTCTTAGATGCATATTATATAAGAAAAAATATTAATGTAATAAAATATGTTATGTAAATGTATGGGTGTAGGTCTGGGTGATGGATGGATGGATGGATGGATGGATGGATGGATGGATGGATGGATGGATGGGAGAGAATATTAGGATTAGTAAAGGGGTAAAGCATGGATACCCATGGAGTATGTGTTTATTTGTATCAGTTATGAATACAATAATGGAAATGTGCATAAGGAGTGAAAAAACAGATGGGAAGGTAGAAAGGAATACTAATGCTAATCTACTTCACATATTCTTATGAACACCAACACTTAAAATATTACACAAAGAACATATGTTCAGTTTGATTTGTTAAACAATTAAGCACTTTCAGCTAAAATACATCAAGGCTTCATCAGTGATAAAAAAATGCTCAAAGTACCTTAAATACCAAAACATCTTTGGTAAACAATCAACCCATAGTACAAGCTGATTAATTAAACAATCAAACCTCAATTGTTCTATCAAAAATCAATCACAATTCCCCCCACAATTTCAATATAAAAATATTCTTTATACAGCCATACATTTTATTTAAAAATTATATATGTATATATAAATTATATATTTATGTGTATCCACCTGTAATACATATTTATTTATTTTATTTTATTTTTTATTTTACATTTGTTGACCGTCTGCTAATGATTAAGTTATTAGTAAGAACAAGTGATGGATGAGGAAGTTAGCGATAAGAACTGGAAAAAAAAATTAAAACGGGTAGTTTACAGTTAAGTTGAAGTGTAAGAGATTTGAGAGAGATAAGAAAACAGATTAACTATAGTATAACAGAAAGGAAGCAAGTAATAGGAATAAGGTTGGGAGAGTATGGTAGAGTAGTAGGACAATGGAAGGAAATAATTTAAGGTATAAAAAATTATTGTGTTGGTGAAAACTTTTTAGTTAATATAGGAAAAAATTATATAAGTTAAAAATGGTTTACTATCACATATTCGATTGTCATTTAGACGATCGTATAAGTGCGAAAATCATTTTCTTGAACTGAGAGTTCGATCACCACAATGTCAAAGCTGACATGAGTGAACAGCCGCTATTGTTAGCTTCAACATTGCAGTGCAGATCGCACTATAGCGGGGATCGGGAAATGTACCCTTACCCTCACTCTAGTGCGATCTTGGAATTTTGTATATATAAGTAGGAGGGGTGCGGGGGGTGTAGGCAGGCTTGCCCCCCTGCAAACATTATTGTTAGTTGTGGGCAGATGTGAGCATTTCAGCAAAGTCAATATTTGACATTGCTGAAATGCTCCGTTCGATATTTCGGCTGCTCGGTGTTTTGATTTCCGACAATATTTGTCTGAAATCGTTGTGTTCGTCTAAATGATGTTCACAAATATGATAGTAAACCATTAAAAACATATGTTTTAGGAAAAGTAATGTATTTGGGGGGTGTATATCCTTCCAGTAAGAATGGAGAAAGAGTTATTAGAGATTTTTTTCTTTTTTTTGGGGGGGGGGGGGCAAGACTGAATCAAGTAAGAAGGAGGTATTATATAATGAAGGAGAAGGGAGACTGGATTAAAAAATCTTATTGTATTCTTGGCATCAGGGCAGCCATGGTGGTAAAGTGGTTAGCATTGCTGCCTCACAGCAAGAGGTTCTCCGGTTCAATCCTCGGCTGGGATGTCTTCTGTGTGGAGTCTGCATGTCCTGCCTGTGGTCGCGTGGGTTTCCACTGGGTGCTCCACTTTCCTCCCACATCCCAAAGACATGCTGTAGGTGGATTGGACACTCTAAATTGGCCCTAGGTGTGAGTGTGTGCGTGTGCCTTCTGTGGAAGGTTGGGCACCAGGCTGGCACCATAAAACTCCACTGCCAATTATGAGCGGATGGGTGATCCGCTGTGGTGACCCCTAACTGGGAAAAGCCAAAAGAAGAAGAAGAAAATTGTATTCTTGTCATCAACACATATTTCTGAGGATTAAAGAATGTAAAAGAAAAAAATAAATACATGGTCAGGAACTTATTATATGTAAATGAAAATGTATGGAATTATGAACGGAGAAAGAGGAAATAGGGAAGAAAAGTGAGAGAGGAGAGAATATGTAAATAAAGTCAAGTTATGCAATGTAAAGGTTAATGATGTTAAGGTGGGTAGGAAGAATGGTATGACAAAATTCTGGAAAATACTATTCAGTATAGCCATGGAAAGAGTTAAATAAATAGGAAAGAACTCAATAGGTAATAGAAGAAAAAATATTTGAGATTTTTATGGAACAGGGGATTTTATAGAAAATTTTAATGGATAAACTACCATTTAAAGGTAATATGAAATATAAAGTAATAGAAGAAAGAAAATGTAATGAATGCAAAGAGGAAGAGACCACAAGGCAATTTCTTTTTTGGAAAGTAAAAATGAAATCCTCTGGAAAACATTTAAAGACAAGTATATATGGGAAGGATTTAGAGATATAAATATGGATATGATTTTGTATGAAAGTTATGGAAAACAAAAGAAATGTGAAGTTGAAAACCAGGAAAACATATTATTTGTAGCAATATTTATTTTTGTGGAAAGGATTTAATGGATTATTGTATAACACATTTAGAGATGATGAAGATGTTTCAAATGAACCCAAATATAGTTTCATAGTTTTCTCTCCCACATAGCAACATACATAGGACTATTACTTATAAAATGAAACAGAGTGACTGTTTCTACCATAGGTTCCCTTATTTTTATCAGTAAGGGGACATTTAAACATAAGGATTTGTCATGTAAAGGATGCATTTCAATGTTTCTCTGCTTTATTAATAGCGTATTTGGCCAATCACATTCTGCTAGTTGATAGGATAAGCAATTTATCTTTTTAACAGTAGAGTGCTTTCTTCCAAAAGTTGTGAACTGCACACACTTTGCAGCTAAGCTGGAATTACTGAGAGTAGATTCTTCTTTCATGAGAATCTTCGGCAGAGAGTATAATGTTGTTGAGGATACTCTATATTGATCTTGGCAGAGCTTCAGCATTTACATTGCTCATAATTTATCTCTGTAGTTTCATGTATGAAGTCTGTTACCTGTGATTCATACCCATGGCTGTCTTGATATACTAGCCAATGTGATTTCTCAGATCAGGCCTCTTCTGTGAGCAATGGGGTTTTTCCATCTTTATTAAAGGAGTCCTTAGTGGCTCCCTATCTTGAAGATGTCTTCTTGTGATCCAGATGATCTTGGTAAATACCAATTCATGTCTAACCTTCTATTAATCAGAAAGATTGCTGAGAAGATTGTGCATTCACAGCTTGAATCACAAGAGTACATAGATCAGGATTCATTCTAATCCAGATTCTATATTAGCCATTGTATTGAGATGGCTCAGAGATTGTGAATGATCTGCGAGCAGCAAGAGATCAATGTTATTACTCAGTTACAGTCTTCACTGATCTCACATTAACATCCGATACAGTGGACCACAACATTCTACTGGGTCATTTGTCGACCTAATGTGAAGCTCCAGGGTTTGCTTTTGATTCATCTGCATCCTGTGCCAAATCAGCTACCTCTTATACTGCACACTCCTCCAGAATAAGCTGCTCCTTCAGGTTTAAACAAGTCAATATGTCCACCATGAATGATCTAAAACAAAGTTGAGAATTTGTTTGGCTGGCTACATATGGCCGCTTTCCTCCCTTTCCAAAAGTTCGCTACTCTCTCATTTTTACTTCATAATGATGCATTTTCATCTTCTTCCTTACTTCTGAACAGATGCACTTCAGAAAGTGCTAACCATTACACCAATCTACACAGTGGGGTGAGGGCTACTTTTCAGACTTATGTTCTATCTGTTTTCTTCCTTACCGGACATCTTTAATGCTATAATGTGATCAGACAGCCATCAGCATGGATTCACTTCATTGTGGAATACTTTACTGCTCTCATCTCACCAGCTTTGTATAAAATAAATACTGAACCCTTAGCCAGAGAGCATTATATTTAATGTCAGGCTAACCAAACATACATTTCTTTACTTTCCATCAGTTTTTCGTATTTTCCCATTGCATTCCCATTGCAAAACATTAATTATTAATGCTCATTTCAGTTAATTAATGAATACTCTGCATTTCTTCCAATGGAAAAAAAGATATCTGTAAACACAAGGCGGTGTGTTTTTTGTTTTATTTTTGGGAATAATTGGTTGTCTGCCAGGATTAAAAAAAAACGAACATGCATACACGAAAGAGGTTTATCTAACGTAAGAGTTTAACAAGATGTTAAGTCGGCTGTGTTGCTCTGCTGTTACTGCTTTTTTGTTGCCCTCTCTCATCAGAGTCATCTCAGTCCTAAGTTACTGCCTTCTTCTGCTATTTTCTTAACTTTTTGTACTGCCATGACCGTCCCATTCCCATGTCTCCCCATGCTCTCTGCTGCTTTCACTGCTGCCACAGCCACGAAAGACCACATCTTTTCTTCTTTATCAGCTAGTGCTGCACCTTCCATTTATTTATTTTATTTATTTTTAACATTTGTTTACCAAGAAAGTCCGACTGAGACAGTGCCCATTTTCAGCAGATGCCCGGGGAGAAATGCTCCAGACTCATGTCTTTGAAATGTGGGAGGAAACTGGAGTATTCAGAGGAAACCCATACAAATGCAAGGAGGACATGCAGACTCCACACGTAAAGCACCTGAGCTGCAAATCAAGCCGGATAACCTCTTGCTGTGAGGCAACAATGTTAACTGCTGTAACACTGCATCACCCATTTATTTATTTTTAAAATTCATGGGCTTTCTATTTCTTGTGGTTTTTATTCACCAGATGGATGGCTGGATCATAAGTAGAACAGACTGTAGATGAGTAGTCAGCCAAACAAATTGTGTTAAGAGGGATTGAAACCAGAAAGAGATAGGTGTCTGAATACAACATTAAAAATTGGTATCTGCCATGAAAAAAATGTACAACTGAGTGGTATCACACAAAGAAAACAGTCTTCTTGTGGAGAGATTTATGATTAATAGTTTATATATCTTTTATCCTTAAATATTTGCATGTGGTATATGTGCATGTGTAAGTGTGTATATTTTTTTTTATTGTTGTGGTGTTTGGGTCAATCATCTTAATAAGAATGAATTTGTATTCACATTACATCAGACCCTTACATGGTATATTAGCAGTTAAACAATGACATCATTTAAAAGAAGAGTCTTTTCATTATTTTTATTTAATAATGCCACTGTACAATTTGCACTTGGTAATGGTGTCATCTGTCTGCACTCACCTAAGTCAGTCGAACAGTTTCAGGATATACTGAGCATGTGCACATCTGTGAATACGTTGTCACATTTGTAGTACATTCATAAGATGCAGATTTTTGGCAGTGCTACCCTTTCTGCAGCAGTTTGCATGAATGTACCCTTTTAAATTGGTGAAGGGTAGTTCTTTTATTCAAGCAGAGTAATAACAGATTGATTTTTTTAAATACACATTTTTTATTAGAAGTGGCATTGTTTTCCATAAAAAAAAATTAAGATTTATTTTGTTGCTTCGTGGCAAATTAAAATGATAGTGAATGGCATGTGCTTCTCAGTAGATGCACTGAGTCTCCATAAAGTGTTACTACAAAACTTTAAGGTGGATGCATTTAGTTTCATCTTGCAAAAGGAGCGAACTGCACTTCAATAGAAAGTGGCAAATTTCCACAGTATTATTGCACGTATAGTATAAAAATAAGGTATTGTATTCAACAAAGTAAGGTGGAAGAGGATATATATATATATATATATATATATATATATATATATATATGTATGTATGTGTGTGTATAGCAGATACAGTGAATTAAATACAAAAAGTTAGAGATGGTACCTAGTAAATTTTGCAGAATATACATAAAATTGCTTTGCTAAAGTTACGTGTATGCATACCTTTTGGGAAGTCAGCTACCCGGGTAATGACAGCATCAATAGAACACCTCTTAAAAGTTGATTCATTAGTCAGGGATCTGGGAACTCATGTAGATAGTAACCTAGCCTTTGACAAACATGTGTCCAAGGTAGTAATAAAATCCTCCTATATTGCTCAACTTATAAGGAAGGGCATGGCATCTAGGTCCAGAAAGGTCATCATACCATTATACTTGGCCCTCATCAGGCCCATCATAGAGTATAATGCCCCCTTCAGTATGTACCTGACCAGACCAATGCAGCAAATGGAACATCCACAAAGGTTACTAACAAAAATAATTCAGGGAGTAAACACAATGTCCTACGCTGATCACCACAAAGACCTGAGTCTTTACTCTGTATCATGCAGACTTCTGAGAGGTACAACCCTGGACCCTATTTTGATGAACCATTTTTCACATCTGCAAAACAAACAGCATCAGGACTACTAATTTAAATTACCTAAATTTTGCTTGAGACATAAATAGGACATGTTGAAGAGGAAGATATGTTTCTCAGAGAATTCCCATTCTCTGGAACAGGCTCCCTATCCATTTGAAGCAGAGTTCCTCCCTATTCCTTTTTAAGCACAACTTGGACCAATGGATGGGTAATATAAAATGTGCCCCTAATCTGGTGCCTGTGTCTGTGATGGACAGAGATAGTCAGTAAATCACTCCTGCAGTTGGGTGGGCATTCGAAAGACATGCGTAAATGGGCGTTGAAGGTTGAACATCGAGCTGGCACCTCGACGTTCGTGAAAATCTACTGCCAATCATTAGCGGTCCGGAGTTCCACTGTGGCGACCCCTAACCGGGAAAAGCCAAAAGACAAACAACAACTACAACAACATAAATCTAATTTGTGAGTCACATTTGTGTTGCACGGTTAGGCATACAAAGGCCCTAGTGGTTATTAACCTGGTATACACCTATGAACATATCTCTTAATGTTTACTATAATTAAAAATAAAGAGGAGACAGCTTAGCTACCTGAAAAAATCCTAGATAGCCCTTAACTTGAAATTTCTGGCTAGTAAGCCCCTGAAGTGTTGCAAGCCTTTTGGAATGTCACATTTTAGGAATAAAATTATCGACAGTACCAGGACCAGAAAGAGAGGTTTATTATATGTACTAACTAAACAATGCCATACAACGAATATTTCTTTATTGTTTTTAAGTAGGCAGTGTGCATTTCTTTACTGTTTGTAAGAAATGAAAGCGGTCATTGGTAACTAAACTTCCATCAGCTATATTGTTAGCTGAATTTAATTAGCTGGCATCTCAAATGGAAGCTGTTTGAGTTGTACTATAACTGAGATTATTGTAATTTTATTTCCATTTTGTTTAATATTCTGAATGTGATATGATGTGTTTATTTTCCTGTTATGCCTCCATGTGTAAGCCATTGAAATCATTGCTTTTATTCTTCTGAAGTCAGATAGTTTCCATTTGGCCTACAGTGTTGCAAAAAATATCACATGTTCAAGTTGTTGCCTTCGACAGTATTAGGTTATGGGAGTCCAAATTACATCTACCCTTGCTTGTGTACTGCATTTAGATAACATAAAAGAAATAAACATTCTCTGGCTGCCTATGGAGAGTGGGCCTTTGATCTCATTGGATCTGTTTTGTTATCCTTGTGAAATGCCCTGTGAGATGCCTGGTTCACGTGCCTTGGGTAAGAATCTGCTGCATTCCCCTGTAGGGCTACTCTTTCTTTTGTTCCCACTGTACTTTTTCTTTCTGCTACTAATAAAAACACGCTTTTGTTTCTTTCTCTTTATCTTAACTGTGTATTTTCTGCATTTGTTGTAACTTTTAACAGTAACACATTCTTTCATAGCAATTGTGTATGTGTTTCTGTGTCGCAAATACATCCATTGATCTACTGTTGAGTTCATTAATCAGAAATATGTTCTGCATACTAAAACTCAGACCACCATGCTAATTTGTCATTTTGATCTATCTTATTGTCTTTCTCACTCTTTTGCTTCTAATTTTTCATAAGTGGCTTCTGTCTGTTACGTATAATAAATTGAATCAAATATTATTATGGGTTGCTATCCTGAAACATTATTGCTAATAATAACAGTTTTTAGGTCTTATTATTTCGTTCTGAAATATTGAGGTCCTTAGTCCATTTCTGCTTATTTTTCCAGATAATTCCCTAGCTTCATGTTTTAGCTTTCTTGCATTATTGCTGTAATCAAGAATTACTTCTGATTATCTAAGCTGGAGCTGGAGTGGTATGGAAGAAGAACTGTGGCTGTATCATAAAAACATATTTACTTGCAGATATAGCACAGTTCCAGGCCTTGAGAATTTATTAGGTATCTAGCATTTCCACCCAAGGCAAGCATTTTAAAGTCTATTTATGATGCTAAAATGTTTTCCGAAGCAGAACCTAACCTAGGTGGGTGATCTTTTTGTCCCTAAATTACTTTTCTGGTCATGCTCAGGAAGTAGGCACCACAATAATGCTTTAGCTGCACCTAGCATATGTTGGTGACCAGTTTGTGAACAACGTTTTTGGTAAAGTTTCAAATGTGAGAACTACTATAGAATTGTGATTGATCAGAACCTGGGATTTTATGCTTTGATCTCTCATTGTACACTAAATATTTTCCGTGATATTTTTTCTATTTTCATTTTTCTTGTTATATTCTCTGTTCAGCTTCACAGTCATCCCTGTCTGCAGTGCGATTGTCTTTGTTTCTACTTCACACACAGCTGCCTTCCAAAAACCAACTACAATGACAGGGGTTTATCAAATTTTATCAAAATCTGATAGAATTAAACCTCTAGTAATCGAACATCTAATATTCAAAATTAAAAATATCAACAACTCCCCAAAAATGCATTTTTTTTTTGCAGGCTGCACCACCCCATACCCCCCTACAATTTTTGTATACCGACTCCAAGATGACATTACAGTCGGGTAGGGGCAAATTTTCCAAACCCCACTGTACTGCAATCTCACTAAAAAAGCCAGCACATCTCAATAAGCTGATTTTCTATCAACTGTCCTGGCTTTGCCACTATTCAGTATAAAAAAATCAGTGGAATGAGTGGAGCCTACATATACATAGTAAGAACAGCTGCGTAGCTCGGGGAGAGTTCAAGCTTTGACCTGAGTCTCCTGTTTGTAATGAGCACACCATCCCAGTTCACAAGGGGAAGGACCATCTCTGAGGTACTTAAGTCACTTGTTACTGAACTTGTAATCAGACAGCCTGAGTTTGGTCTTGAACCTGGAATGTCTGCTTCACAAACGAAAAATATAACCACATTATCTGTGAGCCAAAGGTTGTCATATTTTGTCATTGCATTTCAGTGATGTCAGTTTCCTTATTATTATTTCATTTATAGCTGGTATGCTATAATTTGAAAGATTAACTGTTTGATGGAGATTGCTGAGCTGGACAGCAAAAAGCTAACTTTTTTATGTTTCATTTAGATTATATTTTAATTTTGATTCACAGATGTCTTCAACCCATTTCTGTTTGTCACAGAAATGCACCTGAGTTGTCAACCCAGAAACTTACAGTTATTATAAGATTGTATCATGGTATGATTGTGGTAAACTTTAAAGCTGGACTAAAATAACATGACAGAATTTACAAAGCAGGCGAAAAGCAAAATGCATATTAACAGACAATATACATTTTTTTCTGCCCTTTACTATTCTGAGCTTATACTATAAAAAATTAAATGAATATTCGGAAAAAAAGATGCAAAAAAATGAAATGTTAAAACATGAAGATGCTTTTCATCATCCCCAAAGTTCCATAGTAACTAGTTTATTTTGTGCACTGAGCTGGTATAACATCTTGATGATATCCTGCCAGTTATCCAGGTTATAGCAATGGAATCCCTGTTGGTGCCTTTTGATATATCAGATTAATGACCTTATTTTGTCACTTTGTCTCATCTTTATATAAACATCTCCTAAGCCAAACTTCCAGGGTAATTAGTCTGCTAACCCAGAGTTTGAGAACAATTAACCTGCCAGCCTGTCCACATTCCATGACTGCATTGCTGGAATTAGATCAAATGAATAACTTTATTAAGGATGTTTCTTCTAAGATGTTCCTCTTCTGTGATAGAGAGTTTCTTCAATGAGAACATTCTTCATTCAGAAACTGAAGGCGACCCCTGTGAGCTGAAAGCATAAGGTGCCAAGTTTGAATCTGCACTCTGCTATGTGCAACTCTTTCAGATCTTCCTGTAAAGCAAAATTGCTGAGTGGCATACTTTATCATTGGTATCCTCTCTCTCCCCTTGCACTGCAAACTTTTTACTTTCCATTTTAGTTCATGACAGATCTGTTTTAGCTCCTGGGATTTCAGATAATCTTATCATTCTGCAATGAGACTGAAGCTGGTACATTTTTGAAAGCTTCTCTTACAACATCTTCAGAAATAAACTCTTGTGGCTGTTCTTTGCTTGGCTGCTACAGTTGCTCCTATTTAAAAAAAAACACTTTGTATTGTGCTTAAAAGATGTTCAGTGGCTTTGCTACTGTAGATTCAAACTATTCTGGACTGGGGAGGGGGTCCAGCAATAGCAATGTATGATCTATTTGAAGGCTACACATTTGAATTTATCTAGAATAGTGTTAGCTGTTCATACCCTACATTACCTTTGTACAGGGAATCCCCAAAGTGTAACAGAAGACTGTAAACCTGCTTATAGCAACATATTTAGGCACCTGAGTGTTTCTTTAAGAAGATTCTAGGCCTGTACGAAAAGGCTTGGGAGACTGATTCATAGGGAGCATGCTTCTTGAATATTAATGCCATTTTTGTTATGCTGGAATGTATGTTATTTTTCAAGTTGATCAGCTCTCAGAAACACAGGAAGACTATCCGACAACAAACCACTTAACTGACTGATATACTTTGCTTTCTGTAAATCAGACTGCACAACACTTATTAGATAAAAAAAAATATGTTATTTATTGTACTGATTAATTTTCTCCTGTGTTATAGTCCATATTATTTATTCTTCATTGGACTTCAGTTTCATTATTATATGGAAACAGAAATCACAATGCTTCTGTGCCATCCACGTCATTAATGGCTCAAAAAATGCCTCAATGTTTTTTTTTTAATGGGAAAATTGTTGTCAGGTTCACCACGTTTAGGTCTGACAGAGGACCAGTTTCCTTTTTATTAGATCACTGGCATAGATATTGGTGCTACTGATGTATGGAAGGAGTACTGAATTTGTATGGCTGCATTAAAACATCTTTTTTTTGGAAAAAAAATCAAAAAAATGCCACTGCATCTGCCTGTTGTTTACTGACATATAATTCAAGCCAGTGTAACAAATACATCAGCGGTCTCTACTCCCGCATATACAGACACACAAGCTTGTAGGAAGAGTTTAGAGCAGAACCCAGGATAGTGGCACTATTCTTGAGTGCAGAAAGAATGCATTAAGCAGGGATAGACCTTTGTTAGTTTTCTACTTTCTCGGGGGCTAATCAAGTTGCCATAGTTATCTGTCTTCCATTCAGAAAACATACTTTCTGTAGCCAATGGGTTAGACATGGCTTTTCATTTTAAACATACTATAGATAAAAGTAAACCCAGGCAGAACAATTTCTAATCATGCTGTGGGAAAGCTGACAAAAGTAACTCATTCGAAATTTAACAAGAAACAATAACATATGATGTGCTGAAACTAAGTAATCATCCTGGGTACTTTCTACACAGGGAAATATTACACACAACCATGTACAAAGGTGCTGCCAGTTAATGAATCGTGTTGATATTAAAAGCAAAATCAGTACTGAAGTGTGATTTCTTCTAAAAAACGTGACTGTAAGCTGTTACAAAATACTTCCTCTAAAGATCTGTGTGATGCTAAAACAATCTTCAGTGTTGACTATAGTTTGGCAGTGGATATAACTCACAATAAAATAAACATTTAGCAGAGGAGAATGGATCAGCTTGTTTAACTTGTATGGACTGCTAAATCTAATAAACCAAATTAAAATATAACCACAGTTATTTGCTTGATGCCTGAGTTTTATGTACTGAATGTACAGCATAATTTGTTACACAGAAGAGATTCACATTTGCATTTCTCTGTATACGGTCCATAATTCTTACATTTGCTGTTTCTGAGGACAGGTTAGCTCTTATGTTTAAAAATGTTTGTTATTTTTTTAGAACTTGTAGGAGATGGATAAAATTAAGTTTTTAGTAAAATTCTCAAGTGTTTCTTGTTTATATCTGATAGTCAAAAATTTCGGTGCATTTTTTTATACATCATTTTGCTAGTGCAGATATTTGATTCATCTTTATGCTTTGGTGTTTTGATCATGTTCTGAACAGTTTTGAACAATCTTTGAGGTTTTCTGCTCCAATTACCGATGGATTGACATGTCGGCGTCAGTTCTAGAGTAGTACACAGACCATTGTTAGCCAGGGACGATTCACAGTGAGTTCCATTTACCTTTGCAAATAAGTGGGTGGCCCCATCACAATAAGGACTTTTTCCTGCCATTGATTGCACTTGTCTGAGGTAAAATAAACACTTTCCCACTGTAGTTCATTCTTTCAATAAGCTTGTAATCACACAAGTGGTCCAATAAACAAAGGCACTAAATCCAGGCATTTGGCTCACCCATGTGCTGCAGCTAGCCCTGGAAGCTGCACCTCCCTCCACTAACATTCTCCTTCTTGCTAAACTCTATGTAATACATGCTCGAAAACCCCCTCTCTTGTTAAATTTTCTGCTGACTCTGACAAATCTTTTATGGTTCATCCAACTTCTCATTTAGTAACTTTTTCCTATAGTCAGACATAAAATGTGTGTTCTTGTTTGGCATGCCATCTCTCACTCAAAATTATTGTATGTATCCAAGTAATATTCCAGCTACCTACTCTGCGCTGCAGAGAAAGAGAGAGAGAGAGAGAGAGAGAGAGAGAGAGCATTTCATTTCACATACCTGCCTCCATAGTTTAATCTTTTTGCCACCTTTGCAATACTCTTAACTGCTACCTAATTGTACCTTTCTCTTGAAAGCAGTTTCCCCATAATGCGCTCCCCCCACTACAATATACAATGTTAGCCACACCAGAGTCATGTATGCTGACATTCCAGTAAGTACCACTAGTAATACATCACAGGATCTTGGTTGTCATGGCAACTACCATTTCACACTAAATACAGTTTTTGTGGTGTTAAAATCCCAAGACCTTTTCCTATGCTGTGCCTTATTTTGTTATTTTGCTGGATGCATATCTTTTTACTTATTGCCCTTGATCTCTTCTACTTC
Source organism: Protopterus annectens (assembly GCF_019279795.1). Lineage (NCBI taxonomy): Eukaryota > Metazoa > Chordata > Ceratodontiformes > Protopteridae > Protopterus > Protopterus annectens. Next base: position 1,027,663,698 of record NC_056732.1, on the reverse strand, counting down.
TCCACGAATCTCAGTAAGTTTATCAAGTTCGCTTGTAATCTAGAATTGCTTATCCAGTGCCATTGCTACAGTTTTGGTGCTACAATTGAAAATATTTACCTGTTCTGGCAGCCATGACTTGTACTACACACTGATATGGAATAAAAGTATCAGGTCCATAACCGATCCCTGAAAAGCCTCACAAGTGACTGCTTTCTCACTGTTCACTACCTCCTCCCATCAATGTCTATATGTCATCAGTCCTCCAAACCTTTATCCATACTGTTAACTTCCACCTTACTAACAACTCTTGCATCTTCATCAAAATCTCTCAAGAAGCATAGTATCAAAAGCCTTGTTAGGAGCTACATGAAAACAGACACAGGGAAACCTTTATTAACATAGTCTTAGAAGTGTATCCAATTTGTATGAGAGGATTTGCTTCTTTTAAAACCATGGTAACAAATGCCAAACAGATCATTGTGTTCCAAAAATATCTTCCATTCTGGCTCTTGGCATGCTTTGAGTAACTCCTGATCCCTTACCTCCATTAACATCAGTTGTACTCCCCTAGCCTTTTACATAGGATTGTTGGAATCCAGGTGCAGTTCTTACATTTGTATGCAATGACCTTGAAATACGATCTTTCTGCATTCCTGCTCAAAACTCCTCCACTGCTGCATAGCGTTAGCAAAGATATACATTTTGTTCTCTATTCCCATAAGTATGTCTAAACAAATATACTGAAGGGTACTGGACCCAGGACTAGCCCCTGCTATATATTTAAAAGCCTTTGTTCACTTTCCTAACCATTTCCACCATGTGCCTTTGGTTTGCAGCTTCGCTGCTGTCATTTTCCTTGTTGTTGTTCTGCCTATCCTGTACTGTGCCTTCCCCTCCTCACAACACACAATAATCTCTATGTCATCTGTTTGTTATCACTATCTTCACATTCTTTGTAGCCTCATTGGCCTTCTTTTTCCTTTTTGTCTTTTCCTAAAAGAACTCTCCTTTTCCTTTTTCCTTTTTGTTTCTTCCTCAAAAACTCAACAAAAGCCCTGAGTACTCCATTACTGATCCACTCTCACAACTGATTGATCCTCCATTTTGTCTCCAAACTCATATGTCATCACTGACCCTTGATTCCATTCCATTCTTAATTTTGGAATCTCACACTGTCATCTTTACCTTTGGCTCCTTACTGTTCCTCACCACTCTCAATTACACAGTGACATGATCCCTTGTGGCTGCTTTTAGCTGGATGACACTGATACTCTGCCTCTTCCTGCTTTACTTAAACCACATGCAGAATTTTAGCTCTGACCCAGGTTGCTTAACCCTCGTGATGTAAAACTTAGGGCACCTTCTTTCCTGGATCTTGGGATTTCTCAGTTTGTTCTTGGCAGATGCAGATAGATTTCTCCTTTAGTATAGCACTGTTTCTCCTACCCTACTTATTTATTCTCTTAGCCAGTATCTCACCCTCTTCCCTTAACATGTCTAGAGGCTGATATACTACACCTCACCCCTTCCTCTACCTTAATTGCTCTGGTGCCTGACCTAGGTTCTGACCCTGCCATTTCATTTGTCCCCCTTCATGAAAGGAGGCACCATTTGACACCCCCCTTTATAGAGACTCCTATTGCTGTAAAGAACTATATCTTGTCACTGTCATGTCCCAGTCACTCTTGTCACTGGCTCATGTTTTGGTGACACCAACAATGTTCCCTTGTCCTCTGAACTATTAATGCTTTCTGCTGTCATGCCTTATAATGCATAAAAATTCCAGCCAGGGGTACTAGGAGACACATGTGTTCTTCTGCTTTGTTCAGCATCAGTTTTCTCTCTCGCTCTCTCTGTCAGTTGTCTGTTCTCCCTTTCTACATCAGTGTCACCTTTTCCCATTCATCTGTGCTTGAAGGAACAATTGTAAAGATGAGCTTTTCCATTCAGTTATGCATAAAACTATCCCTTCTGCCTTGTCCTCAAACATTGGTCCCATTGACACCACTGCAGGATTCTCCAGCAGGGGCTGACACAGACAAACCAATGGTGTCAGAGCCATGGACTAAAACTAAATGCCAAAAAATGCATAATAGCATCCTTCAGAAATTCATCCACCCCTGATACTATCATATTGACAACACACCCCTTAGAGCTGACCCAGTAGTCAGGGACTTAGGGACACACATAGATAGTAATCTAGCCTTTCACCATCACGTGTCTGCAGTGGTGAGGAAATCTTTCTATCTTGTGCAACTTATAAACAAAGGTATGGCATCTAATTCCAAGGAAGTCATTGTTCCACTGTATTCAGCATTCATCAGACCTATCATTGAGTACACTGCTCCCTTTGGTATGTACCTCAACAGGCATATACAACAACTGGAATGTCCACAGAGGTTCCTCACTAAAAGAATACAGGTCTTAAGTAAAATGTCCTATGCAGACCACTTCAAGGCTCTATCCCTGTATTCTGTCTCCTACAGACTTTTGAGGGGAGATCTATGCCTGACATGCAGGGCATTGTCAGACCCCACGCTGATGGACCTCCTGCATATCTGCAAAACAAAAAGTACCAGAATTACCCATTCTAAAGACTTAAACCTTGCCTGTGATATAAATAGGACCTGTTGGAAAGACAGGTATGTATCCCAGAGACTATGCCATCTCTGGAACAGGCTCCCCATCTATGTGAAACATAGTTCCTCCTTAACCCAGTTCAAGTGCAACCTGGACAATTGGATGGGGAACTGGAAATTCATCCCTGGTTTAGCTCCTATGTCTTTAATGGACACAGGTAGCCTGTAAATGGTTTATCTCCCAAGCCCCTGCTTATACTTATCAAGGGTATTAGAATTTGTCAGAGATTTGGGATGCATGGCTAAGCTTAAAAGGCCCTTGTGGTCATTAGCCTAGTAAACACCTATGAACATGTGTACATATGAATCTGTCTTTGCCACCGAGTTGGTCTGTCTGCCAGTAAATGTCCAAAGCTCTTCTCTCATGATCATTACAGCGGCTAGTTATATTCAATAATATACTTTATACTCAGCTTGTCAGGTGTTGAAATAGGTAACAGTTGTTAAAATACTACCTGCAATCCCTACTTGGCATTGAATTTAATTTAATTTATTTGGTAAACAGGTAAATTCAATGGTCTTTTTCAGACCCTTTTCAGCCACATCAATGGCTCCAAAGGCAAGGGTAAGCACAACATATATATATATATATATATATATATATATATATATATATATATATATATATATATATATAGGCAATTTAGTGTATTCAGTGAACTAACATAATTTTGAAAGTAGGAAAGAAACCAGAGCACTCAGAGAAAACTTATACAGACATGGGAAGAATATGCACAATTCTAGAGTTGGCGACTGAAGCTGTGAGACAATGATCTTACTACAAAAGCACCATGACAGTGGCCTCTCACTAGTGGCTACCAGCTAGCCATCTCATCTGGCAAGTTTTTGGTCCACCACAATATACACTTAATATTCATGTTGTCTTCTCACTTGGTGTCCATGTTTGCCACCTGTTTCGATGCTTTGCTAATTCTAAGCTTTAAAGCAGGTTTTGCTATAAAATAGCCTCCTCCATTTCCCCTGTTGAGACTAATAATGCCCTTGGTGAGTAAGATCTCCATCAAATTAACCCAAATTCACAGGCACAAAGATTCTTGGACTTTGTAAACACAAGCATCCTTGGTCAGATAGTGCATAAGCCCACTAGAGGTACTTACAAATATGGGAGAACTCTGCATCCCACCCTGTGTTATGTCCTCTCTGATAAGGTCAGATCACAGAGAGTCTCCTTTAAAATAAAAATCAGTTCTGCAACCAAAGTAAACTCTGTAATTACAGTTAGGAACTATTTCAAGGCAAATCACCTTTTATTAAGTGATAACCTTTCAAAATTCTAAGCACCTCCAAACCCAGATAACACAGCAGCCGATGCAGAACTGTTCACAGCAACTCTGTACAACCACGTTAATGGTAGTATAGAGGCTGCTGTACCTACCAGAAGTAAGCCCAAAACAAACTCTAAAAACAAACCACCCTGGTGGAAGTAACAAACAAAAAGAAAAAAACTATTGTCAAACCAAATACACAACTGAGAGGGCAAATTAAGTCCAAGAAAGTCAATTCTGAGGTAAAGATAACTTTCTAGGCCAAAACCCCCCATAAGATCTTCTTTACTTATGTCAGAAATCTCAAAGGCAGCACACAACAGTTTATCGAATTGATTGTAAATGGATCCATGTTCATGGAGTTGGGCAATATAACAAATCAACTGTCTAACAAATTCAGCTCAACTTTACCCCCCTCCACTCACCCCAGCCACCTCCCAGGAAATGCCATCTAACATAACCGCTCCAACTATTGATAATGGGCAGGTCATAGCTGCACTCCCTAAGGCCAAGAATACAGCCTCAGTGGGCCCCAATAATATCTCAAGATGCCTTCTAAATAGCCTGAAATATGACCTTTTATGGCTACTGGTAACTATTCCACTATAGCCTCTGAACAGGCTGTGTGCCATGTGAATGGAGGACTGCACCATTCATCCCTCTTCACAAGGGCAGACCGTCAACAGATCCTAGGAACTACAGACCCATTAGTCTGACTCATTTCATATGAAGTCATGGAAATGATTAACAATCGCATAGGAAACCTTCAGACTAGACCCCACTTAGTTTGTTTGTCAAAGGCAGATCATGTCTACTAAACCTGGTGGACGTCTTTGAGAAGGTAACCAAGGCAACGGACAAGAGTAGAATGGTGCATGCTGCCTACCTTGACCATCCTAAGGAATTTGGTACAATAACCCCACTCGGATATTGTAAACAAACTCATAGAATTAGGCATAAACCTCTACTAACATCCTGGATAGTCAGCTGATACATAGGACCTAGGAGGTTAGGATGAGAGAGACCACCTCCACAAAAAGGCTGGCTACTAGTACAGTCCCTCAGACCTCTGTGGTGGGTCTGCTTTCCTTTGGCATCTACTTCTTAGAAGTCAAGGCCAACATCAAACACCTCTGGCTGATAAAATGTGTACATGTTAGCAGACTAGGAACAGTCGTAGAATCCCCTCAGATTACTAACATCTTACAGGAAGGTCTTAAGCAAACAAATGACTTGTGTCAAAGCCATGGCTTAAAACTCAATTCCAATAAATTTTATATTTTATGTTTGATTACCGGGTTGGTCTGACTGGGCAATCAGGTGCCCGTTTTCAGCAGAGACCCAGTGGGAAAAGCTCCACATACATGACAATCATAAAAAATACAAAAGCTCCGCATATATGATAAAAATACAAAAATCAGAGATGAGTACAAATTAACAGAGCAAACAATAGTATATCATAGCATAGTATGATGAGAAGTTACAGACATGTACAATATATAGAATGTACAGTAGTAAAACAGAAAATATATTGTATTTGAGTAAGAAAGTGAAGTAATATATAATAGGTGACTCCATAGTCAGACACACTGACGTCCCACTCACCAGGCTGAACAAGGAGAGGGTCACAGTAAGCTGCCTATCGGGCGCTAGAATCCACCACATAACACAAGCACTCGGGTCACCCGGCAAGTACAAATATGACACAGTCATTGTCCATGCTGGTGTGAACGACCTGAGATGTACCTCCCTGGACTACATGAAAAGAGACATAGAGGAGCTCTCTGATTATGTAGCCCAGGCAGGTATGACCTTGACCCTGAGCAGCATCCTTCCTTCACCAAGAATGATGCCACAATATAGAGACAAGATGATCAGCTTTAACAATTGGCTTAATGTCTGGTGTCATTCAAAGGGGATCCAGTGTCTGTCTGCCTAGGATGACATGCTTGACAAGCCACGCTGCTTCGCAAGGAACGGCTTGCACCTGTCACCCCTGGGATTCCGGATATTGGCTAAGGCTCTTGCCACCCCCATAGTGCCTTTTTTAGGCAAGGCTCAAATTCTAAACATACCACCCTAGAAAACAAAAATGGAAAGAAACTGAGGGTAATGCTGCTCAATGCCAGAAGTCTAAATCTCAAAATGCACGCACTCGAGGCCCTTCTCAGTATGGAGAACATCGATGTCTGTGCTGTAACTGAAACCTGGTTCAAGGCTCCTGAGAGCACCCTGGCACTATTAGGTTTTACCTCATATCATGCGTTCCGGCCCCAAAACCCGGACCACACCACAAAAGGAGGGGGTGTATCCATATTCATAAAGGATACCCACACCTCCAGGTTGGTGGCAATGCATGAAGCTTCGGAAACCATCCAGGTGCAACTAACTTATAGGCAAAACTGCTCTACAAATTGTAGCATGCTACAGGCCACCTTCTCAAACTCAGGAACCCCACACAGCCTTCCTGAAGACACTGGAGGGTATAAATGTATCTCCAAACACCATCATATTGGGTGACTTCAACTACCCGAATATAGACTGGGAACATTACTCAAGCCCTAACTTTCTAGCCCAACGGTTCCTGGAGTTCATAAATTCAAATGCCATGGAACAGCTAGTCACTGTTCCCATGAGATGAGAAAATATACTAGATCTCATTATCACAAACATGGGGACAAAATGCTCCACACCGGAAGTATATCCCTCATTGGTGAGATCTGATCATAAACTAATCTCACTGGAAATCCACATCCGCCCCACCCCAAACAAAAAAGACCACAGTGAAGAACTTCTTTAAAGCAAACTTCACACTACTCAAGACTGGTGTGGTATCCTTCAAGGCCCCTGAGCCAGTGGAAACCACAACCCAAGCTGCGGAAGCCCTTACAAATGCCTTCTATGAACACCTCCAGGACTGCATGGATCAGGCAATCCCAAATAAAACCAAGACTCTTTCCACAAAGGGCAAACGTCCAGTCTGGTGGACCCCAGCCATTAACAAACTTTACAATAAGAGGAGAAAGCTATTACATGATAGAACAAAATCCATAAAAGGGAAGTCACCCCTGATCATTATTAGTAAAAAATACGAGCACTCATAAAATCAACTAAGGCCAATTTTGAGAGAAAAATTGCCATGGATTCAAAGGACAATCATAAGGCCTTTTTCAGCTATGTTAGGAACCTGGGTGGAAACTCCCAGATATGCTCAGAATTAGTCCAAAATTATAGAAAAATCACTGAACCCACAGACATTGCCAACATACTGGCAGACAGGTTCAGTGCAAACTCACCCCTCTCCCCTAAAGGAGAGATAACTATCCCAGCGGAATGTAGCCTCCCAGACATCTCAAATGCGCAAGTGAAAGCTGCTCTCTCTAAAGCTAAAAACACAGCATCAATGGGACCGGATGGTGTCCCCGGCTGTGTGCTACACGAGCTAAATGAGGAATTAAACCCACACATAAGGCAGCTGTTTAATCTCAGCCTTACCACAGGATACGTGCCCAAGGAGTGGCGTACGGCAACTGTGGTCCCACTCCACAAAGGCGGTGCCTCAACGGACCCTGGTAATTACCGCCCCATAAGCTTAACAAGTCTAGTCTGCAAAGCTATGGAGAGGATCATAATGGAGCTCATAAACAAAGGTATAGGGGACTTGCAGACATTGGACCCGACCCAGTTTGGCTTCGTCAAGGGCAGATCCTGCCTTTTGAACTTGGTCGACTTCTTCGAAACAGTCACCAAGGCCATTGATGAGAGAAAGGCAGTCCATGCAGCCTACCTTGACCTTGCAAAGGCTTTCGACACAATACTCCACTCGGGTATTGTAGAAAAACTTACCAGCTTAAATGTAAACCCATATGTCACAAGATGGGTTGCAAACTGGCTTAAGGACAGAACCCACAGGGTTAGAGTTGCTGACGCTATGTCAGACTCCAAGCCAGTCACAAGTGGTGTCCCACAGGGCTCGGTCCTTGGCCCCCTATTGTTCGGCATCTACTTATCAGAAGTACAGGCCAACATGGGAGGACTTTGGCTGACAAAGTTTGCAGACGACTGCAAACTGGGCGCCATAGTGGAAAGTGCATCGGACACGGATATCCTTCAGAAGGGACTCACGGAAACAGATAGCTGGTGCCAGAGCCATGACCTGAAGTTAAACGCCAAAAAATGTATAGTCATACCCTTCGGGAAAAACAAGGTAACCCCAAGCTACCATATAGGTGGCAATCCACTAAGCACAGAAGAGGTTATCAGGGACCTGGGGACCCAGGTTGACAGTGGCCTTTCTTTTGACACTCACGTTGCTAAAGTGGTTAGAAAGACCTTCTACATTGCCCACCTGATCATGAAGGGATTCACATCCAGATCTAGTGAGGTCATTGTTCTCTGTACTCTTCACTTATCAGACCAATGATCGAGTACAATGCCCCATTCGGGATGTATCTCACCCGACATCTGCAGCAATTGGAGAGACCCCAAATGTTCCTCACCAAAAGGATAAAGGGACTCCAAAATCTGTCATATGCTGCCAGATTGAAGAAACGCCAGCTCTATTCAGTTGCATACCGTCTGCTCAGAGGTGACATGTGCCTGACATACAAGGCCATGTCCAACCCGGAATTAATGGACATGCTCCACCTCAAAAAATCCAAATCCACCAAAATCACTAGAGCAAGCGACTTAAACCTTAGCATGGATATAAATAGGACGTGCTGGAGGGATAGATTTATCACTCAGAGACTCCCTATGCTGTGGAATAAAATCCCGGTCCATGTGAGGCAGAGCACCTCGCTGGCTCTGTTCAAGAGAAATCTTGACCTGTGGGTGGGAGATCGTAGGTTTACCCCGGGAATCATCTCTGTGTCACTGCTGGACAGAGGCACAACAAACTAATGGGCACAGTATTTTTTCATATAAGGGGTGGCGTAAGCCACAAAAATTTGGGCTAGGCTTATAAATGCCTTAGGGCAGATAGCCTAGTATAAACCTATGAACCTATGAACCTATATACAGTTATATACATACATTTAAAAATACAATTTGTTATGGTAGTTTTTTTCCCTATGTGTTTGACATTTGAGTAGTGCCAGAGGAAGATTTATCTGAATGGTGATAGCAGGGCTAGCCATGGTCAGTACAGGTACATTGTCAGATGAGATTGAGGTGGGCTTTTAATTGAGTTTTAAAAATGGGACTGCTGTTTTGCAATCTGATATCTGGTGGAAGAGAATTCCAGATTTTAGCAACTGCGTAGGAGTAGAGGGATTCACCAGCACTGTGTCTACGCTTATCTACTTCAAGAAGGGCTTTGTTTGTGGATCTTAGTTGGCAAGCAGAATTGTGGAAGTTGAGTAAGCCTGAGAGATCAGGAATCTTGTTTGGGTGGTACAGCAAGTAATGAGCCATGGTCAGTTGGTTATAGTTCAGTAAGTTGGAGAGTTCTAGCCAACCTAATTATTTTAGTGAGTGACAGTGGTGGGAGCAGAAATTAGAGTTAGTTGTGAATCTAGCTATTTTATTATAGCACATGGACAATTTGTGTAGCTCTGTCTTGTTAAGGTTTGTTAATACAAGAGATGCATAAAGCAATGTAGAGAGAAGGTGAGTTCTGGATATAGTAATGTTGGTGTTTTTGGTTAAATAGTTTTTGCAGCGGTATAGGGTTCCAGGTTTTTTATGGACTTTGAATGTGGTTTGTGCTATATGCTTTTCAAACTTTAGGTTTTGGTCAAGTATTACACCAAGAAGGTTAGCTTGTGATACTGGGGAGATTTGGGTGTTATTAAAAGAATTGACAGAGAAAAGAGCAGAGGAGTCAATAGTTTTGGTAGGGTGGAAAAGTATAAGTTGAATCTTTTTGGGGTTAAGTATTAGTTGTGAGTTTTTTTAACCAGTTTTTGATATTGGAGAAGGCCTCTTAGATTTTAGTCTGGAGTGTCTGGAGTGTGGGGGCTGATCAGATCAGTGTAGTATCATCTTCATGTTGGACTATTGTATATTGCTGGATAGCGGTGTGGAGGGTGTTTGTAAAGATATTAAATAGTAGGGGTCCCAGTATGGATCCCTGTGGTACACCTACTGTTACTGGGAGAAGGGGGGAGAGGGAATAAATAAATGAATAATAGTACCGTTTGGGAAGTCAGCCACTCTGGGAAGCTATGTCATTGAAAGAAAAACTGTAAGTAGTCAGGGATTTGGGGATGCAGTAGGTAGTAACCTGGCCATCAACCAGCATTGTTCAACTTATAAGTAAGGGTGTGGCATCTTGTTCCAGGAAGGACATCATGCCTCTGTATTTGGCCTTCATCAGACCCATCATTGAGTATAATGCCCCCTTTGGTTTGCATCTGACCATTCACAAGGAACAACTGGAATGCCCACAGAGGTTTCTTACAAAAAAAATGCAATGTGTAAACACAATGTCCCATACAGTTGAACTCAAAGCAATATCTCCATTCCCTGTTTCCTACAAACTGCTGAGATGTGATCTATACCTGGCATACAAGGCATCCTTGAATCTCGCTCTGATGGACCTTTGGGTTGCATGGCTAGGCTTATAAAGGCCATAATGTTGCAAGCCTACTAGACACTTATGAACCTGTGAAATGAACAACTTACTGGCTGCTCTACCTTTTCCTCCAGCCAGCACTACTTCTTTATCCTCACCTGTTCTTGGATCTCAATATTAGCATTTAGCTGGGCTTTTTTCTTTGCAAAGCATTTTCATTGTCCTACTTTGGGAAATAACAGATGCGTAAGTAGCAAGCAGGCAAACAATAAACAGATGCTTTCACGGTATATGACTCAAAAATAATACAAAAGTATGCTGTTTGTTCTGTGTTCTAAATAAGGGTGATAGGGGTGCTTTTTTCATTGTTTGCAGGTGTTTACACAGCAGACAAGGAATTACTACCTAATCCTACTTTACTGGATAACATACAAAGAATAAGGTTGCTTTGTTGCCTATATATATTTATATATATATATATATATATATATATATATATATATATATATATATATATATATATTATAGATAATGCTACATGGTTTTAAAAGGCACAAGCCTGAAGATAAGGCCATATAGGAAGGGCAATAATTCAATGTCCATTAAAAACTCTTCTTTCCTTTGAGAAAGGTTTGGACAGCCCTTGGAGATTTTGGCAGAGACAGGGTATCTCATGAATTGATGTATGACGGCAGTACAGAAGCATACAGATGGTTCTATTACAAACCCTTGACCTACAACAGTGTGGATGAAAATTTAGCAGTCATTTATATTTTGCAATATTCTTATCTACGTAGATAAACCCAATCCATTTATGGATGTAAATATGTACCTATGTATGAATTTATGTATGCATGTATGTGTATGTATGTGTGTATGCATGTCTATTTATATATGTGTGTATGTATGTATGAATGCATTTATTTATAGCATTTGTCAAATGGGAAAGATTGTATATGCTGTTTGTTTTCAGCAGAGGGCCAGAACGAAAACACAAACAGTTTCAGCAGTAAGTAATACAACAAAAGATTTTACTTACAGTTTAAAACTCTAGCAGTAAGAAAATGAAGTACAAAAAAAGTATGCATGTAGTTTATCAAATGACAACGCATTCACAGATTGCAAATAAGAGACAGTAATGTACAGAAGAGTGGCAGTGCATAATTAAGAGACAGTTACTTAATATATAAGTAAACGTGATTAGATAGGAGAGTAATTGTAGACTGAGAACTGTGGATCCTTCCTGCCTTTCCTGTATCTTGGTAGTGCTTTGTCAACACTGTTCATGGGCATGTGATTATCATAACTTAGAGATGTAAGAGAAAGTATCTGCAAAAGGATTTTCATGGATGGGTGGTTTCTAATTGGCATGGGGCTGGGGCTTGGGAATCCTTTCTTCAAGAAAATAAATAAATAAAATAAATGAATAAAACATGAGGCAACAAATTTGGATCAGAGAGAGATGAAGGAAAACTGCGAGTTGTACATATATTCTGTAGGAAGGTTGTGATACAGAAACAAAGTAAGAAGGCAGAAACATAAGAAAATGAGTAAGATTCTTGAAAATAGCATCTTTCAGGAATGATGTGTGAATAAAGGAACTTGACAGCGTTTGAAAAGCTGCAGTCGGGAGGGCACTGAATGCTCTTTCTTAATAAATATAGTAAATGTGAACAGAAAGCTTCTAGTAGTGATGGGAGTACAAATGTGTACATCAAGTTACAGATTTTGTCAAGGTACACATAGGGTGGGGCAAAGGGGGTAGCCAATCCAAGAGCAAGATGTGTGATCTTCATTACCTGCATACAGTATAAAGTAGAGAAAGCTTTTTTGGACCTCAGCTTAGTTGTTGACAGTGCACCGGATCGGGGAATAGTCCTGGACATCAGAAGATGTAGCTGCACCTCTCAATCTTGTAATAGGTCAGAGAAATGAATAAATGCATGTGCGTAACAATACTTGTTGGCTACCAGTTTATGTGTCTCTGTGAAGCAGTTAAGTGTAAGACATTTAGTGTTAAGCCTTAGTTTTCTGTTGTTATCTCTCTTTTGTATCAATTTTTTTCTTCTTTTTTTGATTGCTTTTTCATTGTAAAAAAGAAAAAGTATATAAAAATCACTTTTAAGCATCCCACATGGATTAAGACATAATCTATCATGAAACAGTTACTTATCTACAAATGATCAAGGATGCAAATCCCTGTAACATCACCCCATTTTCTGTTTTTCAAGAAAGAGAAAGCACCCTATCCCTCCTACTTACTTATGCTAATAACATGGTCACAGAACAGTCAAGAAAGGAGAAAATCCTCCAAACAGTGCATGAATGTCTCACACAATCAGCAATCCTGCACTACTTACATAAAATAGTAAACTGTTTTGAGGAAATTCAGTAGTAGTATCAGGGAATCTTAAACAAGAAGTTCAAACCCAAGCAAACTTCCCCTGATGACTTGAAGCCCAATGTGAAGTTGTTGTCATGTTCTATACTATATGTAAGATACCACAAGTCATGTATATTAGCTTGTTGCATGTACTTTCCACACCAGTGTATATGCGCACACACACACACACACACACACACACACACACACACACACACACACACACACACACACACACACACACACACACGAATCTTGTCAGGCTCACAAGACAGTTCATAACTCCTCATTACTGCCCCATGCCTTGTTGATCAGTCTAACAGTGATCACTTTGATTCCCCTCCTTTGTGAAGATAATAATTCTCTTTTGAGATTAAAACATTATTCACATTTATACCTCGAAACATTTGCATACACATACTTTTCATTTTGAAAACTTGCAGTATCAAAAGCAATTGACATTATTTTATAATAATTTTCATTTTTCACCAATACAAATAGGCTTTAGTATACTTTGGTGTTATCAGTCATTTTATTAGTTATCTACTTTTGGAATCATCACACGTCTCAGTATCTCAATGGAAACATAATCTTACACCTTTGTGAAATAACACTCACAGGATATGGATTTCAAGGGCTTTTCTTTTGTGACAAGTCCATATTGATTAAGGTGTTTGTATCTGGCAGAGCTGTAGCTAGGGTGGAATGAAGGGCCCCAGGAGCACATTGTCAGGGGACATGATTGGCAGATGACAATGGTGTTGGAGTGCAAGGCTGGATTCGTCAATGAATGCTGATAACATATTTGCAACCATGGCTGGAGATCTGAAGTACTCACTGTGCACTGATTAGCAAGCAGTTTGCTACTGGTCTTTATCTTGGAGAAAAGTTTTTTCTGCTCACCTTTGAGTTGAGGGAATCATCATTTCAGCATCCTACACAGGGTACCTGATGTCCTAGCTATAATTCTGGGGTCTGGTAACACATCTGTTTTAAGTACATCTTGTCTAGCCTGGTCATGATCCTATGGAAATACTGACTCAGGGTCTCTCACTTCATCAGATCGATGAAGGCTAACTAAACTGAAAGTGCTTATCAACATAATTTTGTGCTCTGCATATTGCTGTTTTTACCTGAAATTAAAGTCTACTTTTATTTTTATCTTTATTTCGATTAAGCCATGGTGGTAACTGAAGATTTTTTTTCCTGTATGTGACTTTGAGTTCTCCTTGCTATACCTTTATCATCAGTTTAGATTGCATATTATCCTGGTGCTGCAGATGGTCACTGTTGATAAGACATATTGATCCCATTTATAAGATGGGAAAAAGGGAGTTGATGCAAATGCTGATTTAAGGACTTCATCATCAATTATTTCCTCAGTTTTGTCAGTTAAAACTAATTTGTAATCAGTGGCTCTACTGAACAGATTGTTTACAGAAGGATCCGGCAGCACATAGATTTAAGACTCATACTTGTTCTCTTCCTACTTAGTTATAGACAGGAATCTTCACAGACATCTACACTTCCCACCTGTGCTGTGGACTTCCATTTCTGCTTCAACAACCTACTGACATTTTAAGATGCTTCTATATGCACCATGTGACATTATTTATGTCTGCCCAATGCCTATCTTAATGCTTTCTGTAGTGCCATGAATTGGAAGTCTGACATGCCACTTTTTCTGAGACCATTTAATCACAAAGCCCAGAAAGACAATTTCTTTTGCATTTCCCCTCTCTTTTTATCTTCTGTGGCTAAACCTTAGACCTCTTTAGTCTCATGTGCAACAGCAGAATGTCCCATTATGTTACATTTTTGGCACCTTTACTTTGCAGAAAACACAGCTCTGACTTTGCTCATGGGTGTATCTAGTACACTTTTCCTTTTTACCTCCATCATTTTTAACTTCAGTGTTTACACTGACTTCCTTTGTACTTCCTTCTCTGCTTATTGCATGTGTTTGATTCATTTCTCTCACATTTCTCACCATTCTCAAATATGCACTTTGCCTTTTAATTTGTTTACTGATGAACAACTTGTATAACATTCTCATATGTTAAATTTGTCTCCAACTGTAACTTCTGCAAAACTTTGTGATTTGCAATGCCTATGGCAAGCCTACCTTTTATCTGTTCATCTTTAATGCCACCAAGCTCACAATATTCTGCCAGTTCATACAAATGTCTCACAAATGCTTCTTCAGACCCCTCCCCCACCGTTTTGACACATCCATGAAAGTATGCTCTTCCATGCATTACTTTTCTTTTAGAGTTATTCTACTGGTGGATGAAGCTTGAATTCTTGAGCTTCGACTGCTCAAGTTTCATCTTGCCAGCAATTGGAGTTACTCAGTAGGAAATCATTGAAGGCAAGTTGTACAAGAAGTAATTCCCTTTGGTGGGGGGGATTCCCCCTTCTTTGAGTTGCTGCAACCTTGGAGTTGATATATATATATATATATATATATATATATATGTGTGTATATATATATATATATATATATATGTGTGTATATATATATATATATATATATATATATATATATATATATATATATATATGTGTGTATATATATATATATATATATATATGTGTATATATATATATATATATATATATACACATATATATATATATATATATATATATATATATATATATATATAAGTTTGGGTAGTGTGGGAAGCTTCCCACCCTCCAAAAACACTTTAAAAAGGTGTTTTTTAGCAAGATATTTTCTGTAAATTTATTTCGGAGATTCCAATCCTTGGTGCATTCGCTTTCATCCACTCATAGTGGAACCTCTTTTAGGAACAAAGTGTTCATTGAGTTTTTCTATCACTGCCCCTCTGCAAAATGTGAAAGCACCAAAAACATCTCTAGCCACATTACAAAGCAGGGACTTTACTTGAAACATCATGGACGTCTGTGTCCACCTTTGCTACTGTTTGAAACATGTTGACATTTACTTATATATCGGCCATGCTGATGATTGTGCAAAGTCAAACGGCAAGGATGGACTAACATTTGTCACTTTTAATATTTCTTTCATATTTACATTCTTTTTTTGCTGATTACCTACTCACTTGAGTCAGTACAATGCAAAAATGGTGATAAAATCATTGGTGGGGCTTTTTGTGGTGCTACTGCAAGTTTTTTACCAGTCTGAGCATTTGCAAGTTTCCTGATAGCATTGCTGGCATTTTGTTTCAGCCTATAGTTAAAAGTACCCCATCCAGTCTCATTATTGTACCATGTTATGCTTTCTTCTGTTTAAAGTGCCCGATACTAAGCAGACCAGCAGCAGTGGGCATTAAATTGTAGTATGTTTACATACCAGTTGCACACATCTTGTCATGATTACAGTCAACTCAAAACTCCTCAGTGCTTTCCCATGCATTATGGGAAATTGCTTTTAGGTTTACACATGCGTGGTCATTCTAACAATGATCACACTGATTGTAATGGTGCATACCCTTCAACCTCTTAGCTGAAGAAATCCGGACAAAGGGCCATAAATAGGAACAGATTTTAAACTTTACACTTATAAACATGGAAAGGTGCTAGAATAACTGGTTTTGTGTTAGCATACATTTTCTGAAGGATATAAAGTCTGAAAGTCAAATGTGTGTCATTATTTAGTGACTTTAATCATCAGAGATTTGCCCAAAATCCACAAATTTTATGAGGAGCAGACCAAAAATATGAGGCAAAAATCTGGACTTTCTGCAAACTCTGGACAGTTGAGAGCTATGTGATGGTGATCTAGTATCGCCACATTGGCTTACATCAATTTACAAACATCTAGACCATAAAACTGAATATAGAAAACTATATATGTTAGGGACTGTAACTTCCTGTATTAGAGGAGGGTGTCTGGGCATCTTTTTTATTTGTAGTGGTGTAGGCAAGAGGATAATTTTATTGTACCTTTGAATTCTGGATATACTCTTTGGATGCTTTTTATGAAGAAACTGAAAAGGAGGTGAGACTGTGTTTTGAAAATTATAAAAAAAAATCAGAATCTGTAGCAAGATAACAGTCAAGATAGAGACCCAAATCAGATTTCTGCTTTCATGGTGGTTGGAGTTCTCTATGCAATACCAGCAGAATACATAAGAAAATGAAACTGGGTCATTGTAGGCAAGCTGTGTGGCATCTAGAGATGGTCTGCTTCCCTTATAGAGGAGGTGTGTGCAGCATTCAGAACAGACAAGATATATTCCAGGTTGGGGGTCTTATTTGCATGCAATGCCCATTGCTCTAAAGATTTTCAGACATGTGCTTCATTTTGTCTTATTCCTTCAATCAGGAGAAAGAAAAATAGAGGCAATCAATAGTGTAATGCCTCAGGAAACCATTAAGTTTATTTAATGTGTGGTCTCATCCTGTCCTTTTATGACATCACTGCTTAAGAAGGTAAGATGCCCTGACAGCAGTTCCAGGGGGAACCTGCCACATTGCAGAGATCAGGCCACTTCCATTTGGGTTAGCAATTTTACCTGCCAGTTTGTATACAGATTCCGATTTATATTTATTTAAATGGCATTTGCAAACAGATTCTCATTTCAGCAGACATTCCCGGTCAACAAATGTTAAATAAAATAAATAAATAAAAATTTCAATGTATTTAAATGGAATAATGATACGTTTGCTCTCAAGGTGTGAAGGAAGGAGTGGAAGGTACATGCTGGTTGTGTCAAGGTATGATGCAGGCTTGATCAACTAATTCGGGAGAAGTGTTTGAAGGTAAGGGCAAAGGGGAGAGGCAGAGGAAAGTGAACTTAACTAAATTTGAGAGTTCAGCACAGAGTTCGGCACATGTTTTTTTCTGTTTTGAATTGTAGTGACTTTCTTGTTCAATAAAGACATTTGGCTATTTTGAATAAAGATTTTGTTATTTTTTTCCATCATGTAGGGCAAATTTGGATAATAGTCAAAGAAATTAAATTATATGTATGCAAGCTTAATTTACACTTTAATTTACATGATATAGATGCTTTGATATTAAGGGGGAATGAAAAACTCAGGAAAAAAGAGCATATTTAATCTCTCACTTCATCATACTGTACAAGTCTTTTTGGACACATGTGCAAAAGAGATTAAAGATCTTTTTGGTGCTTCATTGCCTAGGAAATTTTTCAGTATGACTAGGTCTGAAAGACAAGCTTCATCGGAGCTAAGGAATGCTAAAGGGAGCAGAATTATGAAGTCTGATAAAGGCAATAGGGTTGTATTGATGAATTATGCTGATTATATAGATAGCATCTGTGCCATGTTATCTGATAGTAATCTTTATGAGCCTATATCACTTAACACAATTAATTATCATTTTCATCAGATTGATACCGTTTTATTAAATCTTTTACACAATGGGCAAATTGATGTCAAGCTTTATGAGTTCTTACAAGTTGAGTTTCCCAAAATGGATCAATATTTCGGTATTCCAAAAACTCATAAAATTATTGCTGATGGAGACTTTCCCTCTTTGAGACTTATTATTGCAACAGGTTGAACAAAAACAGAATTTATTTCCATTTTTTTGGATTCTGTTATCAATCCTTTGGTCCAGAGCACCCAGTTTTATTTGAGGGACTTTTGAGCACTGTTAGATTTATTACATCACTACACTTCTTCTGGTCATGAAAAATGTATGTTTACCCTAGACATAGTTCCATTGTATTCTTGTATACCACAGGATATGGCACTAGAATTTATTAGAAATTATTTAACTAATTTTACGAAGTTAGATGATATTTTTGTCAGTACTCTTTGTACTGTTGTTGAGCTTATCTTAGATAATTTCTTTGTGTTCAATGGGAATTATTTTAAGCAGAAAAGAGGTGTGGCTATGTGTACAAGAATGGCACCCTTTTATGCCAACCTAGTAATGTGTTGGTGGGAACAGGAACTTCTTTGTGCGCATGGTTAATTTCACAAATTTGCTTTTTATAGGAGATATATAGATGATTTGTTTTTGTTTGGGATGGTGAGTTGGAAGAAGCTGATGCATTAGTCAGTGATCTTAATGCTAGTATGCACTTTTTGAGTTTTACTAAAGGATGCCTAGGAATGGTAGTCAACTTTTTAGATATTAAAATCACTATGGATTTAGTTCTGGGCACTTTTCAAAATAATATTTTCAGGAAATCAACTTTTGTTAATAATTATCTTGCTTCTGTCAACAGCTAGAATTCATGAAGAAGAATGTTATTAGGGGTTGGTTTATTAGAATTAGTCATCTTGTTAGGGTAGATACCAAGTCTGAAAATGAAGTAGTGTATTTAAAACAATTGTTAATTGACAGAGGTTATACTGAACCCTTATCGGATAATATTATCGGTGAGGTTAGAAGTTTAAGAAAGACAAGATATTCTCCTATTTTGCTTAATGTTTTTTATTATTCTAATAGTTCTAGTAATCAGTGTTTTGACAATAGCAGTGATGAACTGATGTTGAGGGGTTATCTTTTATCAGTTTTATCTGATGCCTATAATATTAGAACTATTTTAAGTATGAATTAGAACATTATTTTAGGTAATAAGGACCCTAATGTTGTACTTGGTTTGGCACCTAGGTTTAGTTATAAGAAGAATTTGGATCTCGAGAAGTTATTTGAACATATCCCTGTTGCTGACAACATTGGCAAATGGGTTATGTTTCATTGTAATGGTTAGAAGCAGTGTAGATATATTAAGGAAGAATCTAAAGTTGTCCTTAGGTATAATGGAATACAATTATGAGAAAAAGATAGATTTACCTGCTACTTGACATTTGTGGTTTATTTAGCTACTTGTGATTCTTGTTCATGTTTTTATGTAGGCAAAACTATTAGTATATATAGAGAAAAATGTATGACTCTACTATGAACCTAAAGAACTAAAGAGCTATCACACTTCCCTTAAATATTGTGTGTAATTGGCAGTTCACAAATATATATACTTGAAACACTTGTATTTGAGCCTGTACAAACTCAGCAACATTGTAAAGCACTGGAAATACACATTCTGTGTGTGTTTGGGGAGGTGTCCCCCACACCTCACTTGGTTTATTATTCTCACTCCGTGGTCATTACATCTTAGGGAAGCCAAGATCAGTAACACAAAAACAAAGAAAAAGTGTTTTATTCTTTCTCTAGTCAACTGAAATCTCAAAGAACATAAAAAACAATGCCATCCAAGCAGTAAAGCTTTAGTAATTGGGATGCAAACAACCTCTTATCAAGTTCCATAATGTATTACATACAGCATTTAATATGGCAACCACAATGAAACATAAATCTGCACAGCTAATGAAAACAAAATTAAAACACCTACCCTTTTCATAATGTGGAATGGAAATATAGATTGAAAAACCCTCAAATAAAAATAACTTTATAGACCTGACATTTTTCTTTGTTTAAATAATTCCTCCCTATTTTAATCCACAAAATACTAAATGAGCAAACTTTGCACTTACTAAATTTACAGTGTCACCCACTGCATTTGTTTGTTGTATTGAAAAAGTGCCACTGCATTCAAGCTGAATGCATACACAGTACATCTCTTTTCCAGAGAAAAACAGTAGGAAGGGAGTTCTTATTATACAATGTCATTATTTTAAAAAGGTCATTGGTGGCAGGGTCACAGATGATTCACATTTTTGCCCACTGTGGGGAGACAGATGGATCAAATGGCAAATCCTACTGGTAGCAAAGTATGACTTATTGTTACCGGCTGTGGCTTGTTGCCATATTATATCACAGATCTCATCAGTCAGCTAATCAGCAGGTGGATCTTGTAATGATACCATTTCTTCTAGTTCTTCTGTAATAAAACCTGGCCACTGAATCAAAAGAAAAATGATCTCTCAAAGTTTATACAGACATGAAATAGCAATATAATAAAAGTAAAGGAAAAAAATCTTGTACCCAGCAGACAGCATTCTATGGCTTTCAGTTCATATTGAAAATGTATTTGTTTTAAACTCTTTTGACTTGCTGAACATGCCGAAAAAGTAATTTCAAGAATTCAGTTTAGCATATGTCTGTGTCTTACAATTTTGTTTAGCATTGCCAAATTTTTGATGCAGTGCTTTAGCTTAGTGGGCATTTCCTGGATTGTTCTGAAATTAACATCTTGCCAGATCTTTTAGCATTTGTTATAATGATGTGTGAGAGAAGGTAATGCCCTTATTTTGATAGTTTCCTGAAGTTTTATTAGTAATCAGTCAATCATTCCACACTAAAAATTCACTGATGGATTTACAGCTCTTTGTGTCAGCTGTCCATAGCCTTTATCTGTCTGAGATCAGCTAGAATTTTATCTGTGTATACTCAAATCATCTCAAGCTTTTTTGTTTGCTGTTTTTGAAATAATGTATGCATAGCTGCTTTATGAAACATGGACTTAGATATAAATGTGTTTTAGTAGTGTCTGTTTCATTATTGTACATGAGTAGTTACATTTTTGTGCACTGAATTTCAATATTTAAATAATGCTAGTGATGATTAATGATCTTAGTTCAGAGACTGAGCAGCTATCTATCAACTAAAAGATGAAGAGGGGAAAACCCACCATCTCTGTCCTAATGTGTCAGACATAAGCGTTTGATACCTCTTTCCTGCGGATAGCATTTCTTAGATTGTGTCTCAGGTTAATCACCTTGTATCATTCTGTAACCTACTATTGGGATTATACAGGAGATCCATTTGTTTGTGACAAGGCCATAAATGGGGCATTTTTTTAATTAGCATTGTCAGTGGTGCAACAGGTACCACACTCTTCTTTGGTGTTGAAGGCTGTGCATTTTATTCTTATACCCGGTAGACCAATTGCTAACGTTGCAGTTCAGCATAAGAGGTGTGCTGTCCTTTGAATGATACATTAAACTGAGTCCCCATTGCTCAGGTAAATGTAAAAGATCCCATAGCACCTATCAAAAAGAGCAGGGAAAGTTCCTTAATGCCCTGGCCAAATTTCCCTTAGTAGTATCAGTACCACCTTGGGTCTTTCCTGAAAAGAGGTTACTAGCCTAGGGGGACAAACCTGGTTAACAAAGGATAAATAATAAAATATTGATTCTTAGATATATTCCGGATATGCTTCAAGTATTTTATGACTAAAAAAGAGATATAATATAGAATGTTTTTTTTAATATGTCCTTGCTTCAGCCATACAAACAATGTAAAACAAATTTTTCTGAAACGCTACATAAAAAGCAGCCGTACTATTATATACTTGTGCTGTTTTAGACCTCTTGAGTTTCACCCTCATGGTTTAACTCAAGCACTTGTAGGAAAATCCTCTACAAACTATGTCACAACTATCGGTTATTGCTTAATTACACAATGGCTGGGGCCCACTGAAGTGCATTACACTCCATGTGATATATGTTTGCAACAAGTTGTGTATCACACTGTAACACAGATCAGTCCTGCTACTAAATCATTTAAAAATGGCTGCCATTTTCCTTGCTAATCATCCATGCAATACAGTCAATAGTATTATCTACACAGAGATCACTTTTCAAAATGTATATTTTGACAAGCTACTTTGTTTTATTGTATAAAACTCCTGCATATTACAACTCTGCATCTTTACATGTGGCTGCCACTGTTTCAGTGGCATATATTTATTTATTTACTGACATTAGCTATCATAGTCTAAGTACCTATGTACTAGGAGTCCATCTTCATGTTGATCGGCATAAGTTACCCCCAGTGACTTACATTAGCTCACAGTGATGGAAATGAAATGGAGTGTGACTTATACAACAGTATTATTTTAACAAAACGTAATATGTTTATTTTAATAACAATGTCACTGCATAATGGCAACACACTTAGGTAGAGTCTTTGTCAGCAGTATTTACTGGCAAGCAATTAGTGGGGAAATCTAGTTTTGTTACCTGGACTGTACCCTGATGAGCAAACAGCATTCCCCACTGGGGATGTGATATAAACTTCCCTGCTTCCCCATCTTGTGTTCCCACACTACACTTATACCTGGGAAATAAACAGCTTCAGACTGTTCTGTACAAGGAAATATATAGACTATTAGTATTTCCACAGAAAAGGGAGATAGAAACCATTCCTTTCTTATTAGTATTAGTGTTATATTTCAACATTTTGGGAATTAATTGTTCCTTATGTATCTATAAAGTATTTGCACTTATGCATTTAAATGATAACTTGCAAGACAGAGAGTATATTCTGAAAGTAAAATACACAGGAAGACATTTTAACTTAATTAAATTATTCTTCTGGAATACACTAGTACAAGCAATGTTGGTCACCTTTTTTGTCCTTCTTTATCCATGTTAACTAATATTTTCAAACCGCTTTGACATTTGTACAATAAATGCATACCCTAATATTCACTCTATCTATCCCCAATCTTGTGCAGAACTAAATACTGCGATGGATACATGAATATTACACAATGCACTAATATGTCTGTAGTTCAGACTTGTTGTTAGATATTTTTAACCCAGAACTCTGAAAAATCTATTGAAGAATCTCATTAGTGTCAGCAAGAATAATTCCATAATTTTAGTCGGATAAAATGGTGTCACTGTAAAAGTGCAAAATAAGTTTTAAATCAAAGTTTTATACCCATCACCCAGCTTCATTTCCAGTGTTTTGTATGTCTTCATAGTAGCTTCTGTCAGGAACTCATTGCACATTGTAGAGTTGTGGGGGTGGGGGGTCATGAGAGGGAGCTGAGGGCAGTCTTACCTGGCTTTGTGATATGTGGGCTAAGAGCATGTCTGCTGGCTTTCATATTAATGTTGTATACCTTCTCTTTATAAGGTCAGAAAATCCAAATGTCACCAAATGCTGCTTTTGGAAGTGACAAAGAATTTGCTGTCAGAGCCCTTTTTTGGCATCACTATTGAGCATGAGCGCCTTTTATCAGAAAAGCTGCTCTTCAGACATCATCTATTGTCTGATAACATGACTGAGACCAGCTTAGTCCATTATAGCCAACTTTACAAAAGTGCTGTAGTTCTCTTTCCATTAAAGCAGACATAAATGTTTGTAATCCATGTTACATCATTGCAGAATGAATCAAAATGCATCTACTTTCTTGACAATGGCTAGCACTGCAGCTAACAAAAACAGTTATTCACCTGGTTTCAAGATACCATCTAGTATTCAGGTAAAATGGTTCTACCTGTATATTTTGCACATATCTGAACTTTATTTTATCCCACAGTTTGTAAGAATGTTTCCACCTGTACTTTGTACGCATTATTGTTTGCAGCTGTATATTTCTGGATTCCCTTCAGAAGCTCGAAGTTTCAAAACTTTGACCTGCAAATGGTCGAGACCATAAGATCAAAGTTTTGAAATTTCAAATGTTTAGAATAAACATTGTCATACAGCGCGGAATGGGAAATTTATCATTTTTCTCATTGTAGTGCGATCTTGGAGTTGGTATATTTATTTAGCAGGGGGTGTGGGGGGGGTGCAGAAAAATGTAAAAAAAAAATTTTTATTACACTTTTGAAATTTCAAAACTTAGATTGTATAGTCTAGACCATTTGCAGTTTAAAGTTTTGAAACTTTGCGCTTGTGAAGTAGATGAAAATATCATTTAATCTCCAAAATGCTGAGATCAGCATGATGTATTTTATCCTCTACTAATGAATTGTGATTCTTGTCAATAAACTTTAATCTAAGGTGGCCATGGTGGTGCAGGGGTTAGTGTTATTGCTTCACAGCAAGAGGTTCTCCAGTTCGATTCTTGGCTGGAGTGCCTTCTGTGTGGAGTCTCCATGTCCTCCCTGTGGTTATGTAGATTTCCTCATGGGTGCTCCGGTTTTCTCCCACATTCCAAAGACATGCAGTAGGTGGACTGGGCACTCTAAATTGGCAGTAGGTGAGAATGTGTACATGAGTGAGTGGTGTGAATGAACTTCTCTGGCAGGGCTAGCCACCCAGCAGTGTAAAGCTTGGCTCAAGATGATTGTCACTGTGGAAGTGACACCCTGACCCGATGTGCAAAATGGGAAAAGGGCTTCAGGATGGACGTATGGTATTCTTATACTTGGGTCATGGCTGGAAAAGGTTAACAGACCAGCCTACCTACCTGATTATCAAACTGTAAAAATAGATAAACAAATAACTAAAGGCTTAATGCATTTGTCTGCAACACTATGCATATGAGGATTCTTTTCCTGTTTAGAGATAACTAAAATTACTGCATCAGTAAAAAGTGGAAGTTGAGGGTTTCTCACCTTGCAGAACTGTGTTTATCAGGTAAGTGGGATTATCGGATGGACACTTTTTGGTCATTAACTGAGCAACTGACAAAGCATAATGAAATGAAAGTCACTTACAATGAAACAAAGTCTAATATACAACACACTACTTAGTACACCTGGCATGACGCAGTCAATATAAGACAGTATATCCACACAGGCAAACTGCCTGCTGGATATAAGAATAGAAGGCAGATGGAGCCCAGCCACTGTTTACAAAATTAGATTAGTGAAGAAAGAGTTATATTAAAGTCAGAAGCAGTGGCAAACATTGATATTTAAGATAATCCAATGCTGGCACGTGTGAACAGAAATGCAGCTGTTGACTTTCTAAATTACGGGAGATGCTTGTTGTATTTTACTTTGGTAGTTAGTTGGTTTCTGACAGCTGGGCATAGTACATGATCTAAAATAGATACGTGAAGCAGTTTATTTTGTTTCTGTGGAACAGATGCACATTTTGTTAGCTCAGTTGAAGGTGTTTGCTGGTGAACTTGGTGTAAATATTGCTAGAATCCTCCTATAGGCTTCTAAATCATTTATAGATGTGGGACAGACCTAGTAAGCATAAGACCATATGCATGTACTTTAGATCCAACCCTTTTACCTTCAAAGCTGAGCTCATTTATAAATAGTGAAAATAAAAAAACTTCCAAAGTCAGAGCAGCACTGAATCCAGATATGGACATATCTCTCCCTTACCTGAGTGCTAGTCTGCATGGACATCTAGTAACCAAACTACTTACAGGTGCTGAGTGAAATATCAACCTGCCTCACATGATCTAGTAGTAGGGAGTGGTCCTCACTGGACAGGGCCATTTACAGTATGACAAACATGGCACCTTTCAAGAGGCTACTGTTATATGCTTTATACAAAATGAGGGCGCTAACAGTACAAAGCTTTGAGTCATGCATACAAAAGTACTAGAAACCAAAAATCCTCTTTGAAACACCATGCACAGAAAGGTTCTTTATTAACACACATACAAATATGTTTTCATTTATAGTTTCATCAGGTACTAATGAAAAACACACACAAAAACATACTTTTTATAAAAATCACAATCACTAAAATCTATAGTTAAAACACACAATCCTTAAAAACGTGCTGTCATTGGAAAAATTAGCAAATAAAATAACCTTGTGTTAGTTACAATAAGCTTCTAATTCTATTAGCCAATTGTATTCTAACAATGCAGTGTAATTCATAAATTATCTTCTCATATTAATATTAACTAAATGCAAAACCTGAAATGTAAAGGAATGATTTACATCTGTCTCTAGTACATGTAGTACATAAGTGCTCTTCCCTTTGTTTATATCCAAGACATGTATACTTTAAAGGAATGACTGGTCTTGCCAACATCGAAAACATACCAAGCCTGGCATTCTATTGAATAGACTAGATGTTTTGCAGTGCAGTCAGCATAATATTTAAAATATCTAAAATAATAGCATTTTCCAATCATCATCATCAACCCCCTTTTTCCTACTTTCTACATGGGGTCGGAGTGTTGTGTTAACTGTCTCCAACTCTCTTGATTCAATGCCACACTGCTGCCTACTTTGACATTCATGCCTGACTTTCACAGATCTTCAGTCACACAATCCATCCACCTCTTTCCTGAGCATCCCTGTTTCTTCTTACCTTCTTCCTGTCTGTCCCAACTATTCTTCACCAGATTGTCTTCTGCTTTTCTGCACGTGTCTGAACCAAAGGAATCTGCTCTCTTTGACTTTTTCTGCAATTAGAGCTACTTTAGCTTCTGCTTTTATGTCCTCATTTCTTTTCCATCCCACAGTGTGCATCCTAACACCCTTCTCAGGCACTTCATTTCCATCACCTCTAGCTTCCTCATGTGCTCTGCCTTTACTGCCCAGGTTTCTGTACCATACAGTAGTACTGGTTACACCACTGTCTTGTACACCTTACTTTTCAGCTTCATTGGCATTCTTCTGTCATTCACTACACCTGATGCTCTATGACAGTTGTCCGCAGCCTCTCTGATTGCAACTTCGACCTCTTCATTCAGACTTCCCTTCTCCTCAACCACACCTCTAGGATACCTGAAGCTATTAACTTGTTCCACTATCTTCCCTTCTATCTCAATTGTCAACTTCTTCTGATTTCTCCATTTTACTGCCATTACCACTATCTTATTTGTGCTTAATTTCATTCCATGTGCCTTCAGTTTTGCATTCCATTCCCCTATCCTTGGTTGAAGTTCTTGTTCAGAGTCTGCCTGTAATATCATATCATCTGCATACAGCAACTTTGTTGATCTACCCCTCCAACCTGTTTGCTACTGTAGTCCATCATCAGTATGAACAGCAGTGGGCTGCAAGCTGAACCCTGGTGCACAACCACTCCCACTGGGAATCCCTCTTTGAGACCGAATACTGTGTGTACTTGAGTCACTGGGTCTTTCTACATAGTCTACACTAATTCTACCAATGTTCCTGGGACTTTGAACCACCATAGTACTGCCCAGATCACCTTTCTTGGGACCTTGTCATATGCTTTCTCCAAGTCTAGGAATGCCCAGTTGGACTCTTTCCTCATCTTTAACTTCATCCTGATATGAATCTAAACTGCTCATCTCCCATCTCACTTTCTACTGCTCTGTGTATCCATTTATCAATCACTCCCTCCAGAACTTTCATGCAGTGTGACAGGAGTTTGATGCCTCTGTAATGCCCATAGTTGTGAATGTCCCCTTTGTTCTTGTGCACTGGCACGGAGTATACTTATTTTCCAGCCATTTGGGATATGCCTTTCTCTCCACATGTCTATGAGTACCCTTAGGAGCCATTTCTCCCCTATCTCATCCAGCTTCTTTATCATATCTGCTGTGACCTCATCTGAGCCTGCTGCTTTCCCTGACTTCATTTTCCTTAATGCTATTCTTACTTCTTCTAGGGTGGCCTCCTCTTCTTCTCTTTTTGTAGGCTGTGTCTGAGGCAGTACAGCTTCTGTGGGGTTTTCTTCATTCAAACAGATAACAGATTTAGATAACTCAAAAGAAATAAACCACTTAGTATGCATTCTGTGGCTGCCTATGGAGAGTGAACATTTGATCTCATTGGATCTGTTTTGGTATCCTTGTGAAATGCCCTGTGAGATTCCTGGTTCACGTGCTTTGGGTAAGAATATGCAGCATCCCCCTGTAGGGCTACTCTTTCTTTTGTTCCCAATGTACTTTTGCCGTCTACTACTAATAAACAATGCTTTTCATTTTTTTTCTTCCTCTTAACTGTGCATTTTCTGCATTTGTTGTAACTTTGTGTGTGTTTCTGTGTCACAAATACATCCATTGATCTACTGTTGAGTTCATTAATCAGAAATATGTTCTGCATACTAAAACTCTCCCACCATGCTAATTTGTCATTTTGATCTATCTTATTGTCATTTTGATCTATCTTATTGTCTTTCTCACTCTTTTGCTTCTAATTTTTCATAAGTGGTTCTGTCTTTTATGCATTATAAATTGAATCAAATATTATTATGGCTTGCTGTCTTGAAAAATTATTGCTAAAAATAACAGCTTTTATGTCTTATTATTTTGTTCTGAAATAGTGAGCTGCTTAGTCCATGCCTATTTTCCCAGATAATTCCCTAGCTTCATGTTTAGCTTTCTTGCATTATTGCTGTAATCAAGAATTTCTTCTAAGCTGGAGCTGGAGTGGTATAAAAAATATATATATTTGCTTGCAGATATAGCACAGTTCCAAGCCTTGAGAATTTATTAGATATCTAGCATTTTCACAAAAGGCAAGCATTGTAAAGTCTGTTTATGATGCTAAAATGCTTTCAGGAGCCCTGAATTGCTTCAGATGATCAATTGCCAGTCCATCTCTGTTTTGCTCTTCTTTTGCACTACACTTTTGCTTTTGGGGTGCTACATTTTTCATCTATCAGTGCTATTCTTAATCCAGACTTCACAAGTAGACCTCAAGTAACATCATATTATTTATCTCTGGACTACTAATCTGGAAATCACACAGGCTTTTTCCAGCATACTACTTGACTGTAAGTGCGACTGCCTGCCTTTGGATGACTAATATTGAGAGTTGTGTTCACATTTGCTTGATGCGTCTTCTCGTCATTGATGTCTTTAACCCTTAAAGCTAGCTTGCCATCTATGACATAAATCCTGGTTAGTTTTTAGGAGAGTGAATAGACTCACAGACAACTAAAGTCACTGTGGAGAAATGGTGTGCTTGATAGTCCAAAGGAAATGCCGCATACCAGAATTCCCACAGCCATTAGTACGGAACAGGTCATGAATGGGCTTTCCAAGGCCAAAAATACTGCATCAGTGAGCCCTGATAACATCCTGGTATTTTTAATAAATAGCATTAAACATGATATTTCTGGTTCACTTGAATCACTTTTCAACTGGAGCCTGTAGTCAGGTTTTCTGCCCAAGGAATGGAAAATGACTACAATCATTCTCCTGCACAAAGAAGGAAACTACAGCCCTATAGGTCTTACCAGTGTCATATGTAAGGCCATGGAAAGAATCATTATGGATGTGATGATGTCAGGTAGTGCCAGCTGTGCCAGAGGGAGTAGGGCAGTGCATGTGTAACATATGCCAGCATAGCTAGCTGGAGTTTTGTAAAGAATTATATGCCATTTGAATATCAAACTGATTTATGCAGATGCATGTGTTAAAATCGTATTTGTAAAGTTGCTTGTGTTAAAAATGTATCAACAGTGGCTTCTTCTGGACAGACAAGAAAGATACATGTATGTCAGACTATATTGCTGTAGCTGATGAAATGTATGTTTTTTAACAGAGGATACTGAAGGGAAGGGAAGGGGTTAACCTTAACAAAAACAGCCTAACATTAAATGACTTGGTTTAGGACATAAGGATTTTATCTCCTAGGTGTGAATGCAGCCAGAGAGACACAATGTCTGTGAAAAGCCTGGGCTGGGTTCCTGTTCTGTTGTACTTAGTGGTGAACTAATTGCTACCCTGGGGTGCCAGAGAATGGCTTGTTAATTTCTCTAGGAAGAGTAGACATGTTGGAATTGTTTTACAGTTTCCAGATGCTATAATAAACCTTAGCTAAAGTTATATGTGTGTATTGTGACACATCAGTGCCAGATCCTGGCTCAGTTTCTAGTGAGAGGGTAGTGTGGAAACCACAGAATCAGGTGACCAGATGTGATGTCAGTCTGTATCCAGCAGTGAAATTGTTTTTGAATACTAGTGTGAGATGTGAGGTGTGGACTCTGATTTTTGGAGCTGACAAAACACTCATCCACTTTTATCTTGCTTTGCTATACTAAGCAACTAGGGAACAGTAATTCTTCAGTCAGTTAGAAAAATATAGTGAGATTAGCTAAATGTTTTTTTTCTGTATTTGTCTGAGTCTTTCCATCTGTTGTGTTTTTTTATATTTTCTGTGATTGAAACTCTGGTGTTTATTGTAAATAGATATTCAGTATTCCCATGTTTTTATTTATTATAAAATAAATCTAAAACCTTTCATTGTGGCTGGTCTTTTAGAAAATATTTAACTTTTGAGAGTACTTGCATTTATTTAATGGCACTGTGGCTCCACATTCTTGAAAGTCTTGCTGCTTGGTGAAACACTACCATTTGTATGAGTATTAATTTTACTAAGTGTAATTGGGTACTCTGGTAAGAGTCCTAAAGTAGCTGGCTTTAGTGTTCCGGTGGCAGTAAGCCTACCTTGTAGTCTAGGTGGAGGTGGCAGAGCAGGTAAGTGTGCCAGCCTTTCCCCAGTGTGTGTGTGTGTGTGTGTGTGTGTGTGTGTGTGTGTGTGTGTGTGTATGTGTGTGTGTGTGTGTGTGTGTGTGTGTGTGTGTCTATGTGTATGCGTGAAATTGAAATCTCAAAGAGAGTGTGTGTGACAGCTACTTTGAACAGGGACACTGAGAGCACTGGTTTTACAAAGAGGGAGGTGGAGGACTCGGCTTGGAATACCCAGCTAAGGACTCAGCTCTATAGTGGTCAGTGGGGACTCTTATTTTGGGGCCTGGAGAGAAAGCCCAGTACCAGGACTGGAGTGTGCATTTCCTGTGTGCTCTTAAGGGAAATTCTACTTGGTGCAGAGGAATGTATTTGAAAATACTGTGTGTATCTATTTTTCTCACAGTGAATGTTCCCCACCAGTGTCTGAGGTGAGGATTGAGGGTCCTTGATCACTTGCCCAGAGGAGGGACATCCCATATTGGTGAGCAGCACTGTGAATATTAATTGAACTTCTATAGCCTGTAAGCAGTTGTCACTAAAGGTGTGTGTACTTTCAGTGGCCACAGTGTAAACATATACACTTTTACCAGTGTCAGTATGACCATTTTATTTTCCATGTGAGTTTTCTCAAGGTTTCTTAACATTAGTTATATTTATCCAAAGGTGAATGTAACTTCTGCTGTTGATATTACTTCTGAAGTAGTACAAAGGCTGCAGACAATTTCACTTGAAGCCCCAAATTTTATTTTAGGTGATTTTAATCATGTTTCACTTGAAAAGGCACTTGTGAATTTTCATCAGTATGTATTGTGTCCGACTAGGCGAGATAAGATTTTAGATCTCTGTTTTGGGACTATAAAAGGTGCTTATAAGTCATCTCTGTTACCTCCATTGTGTTCAGGAGACCATGAAAGTGTGCAGTTTTTACCTGTATATAAAATGTTTATTGAAGAGGGCAAAGATACAGAAGAAGAATGTGAAGTGTTGGAATGAGGAGTCGACTTTCTGTTTACAGGAATGTTTTGACTGTTCTAATTGGGATATGTTTAAACAGTCTTGTGGTGACAATTTAGATGAACTTGCTGATGTAATATGTTGATATATTACTTTTTGTAGAAATATGATTGTGCCAAGAAATAATGTAAAACTTTATCCATATAACAGGCTGTGGATAAATAAATATGTTAAGCTTGTTTAAAAAAGAAGAAAGAAGCCTTCAAAGAAGGTGATGTATTAGATTTACATAAAACTAATATAGAGCTGAAAATGGAAATTTTGAGTGGAAAGCAAACATATAAAGCTAATTTAGAAAAGAAAATGCAAATAATCTTGGCTCAGTGTGCCCTAGTATGAAGGCCCTTGTCAGTCTTCAAAATTCAGAAAGTAATAGTCGGGTTATGCTAAATGGATGGAATACAGATCTTAATTTTGCTAATAGCCTCAATTTTTTTTTCAGTTGTTTTGCCTCTCATGATTTTAGTAATGAGGTAAACAAGTTGAGGCAGAAGCTTGTAGATGAGAAGCATTTTCGAATAAATCAAAATGATGTAGAAAAAGCATTTTTCTCTTTTAAAATAAGAAAGATTAGTGGATCCGATAACATCTGTGGATGAGTGTTAAAAACTTGTGCTAGAGAGTTAGGCTCCATATTTCATTGTATTTTTGAGAAGTTGTTACAGATATGCCTGTATTATGGAAAGATGCTGTAATAGCTCCAATTCCTAAATCTAAGTGCCCAAAGATTTTAAATGATTTTAGACCAGTAGCTGTTACTTCAATAGTTATGAAAGTTTTAAAAAACTGGCAAAAGTAGAGATTTTAAAGAAAGTTGAATATATGCTTGATCTTATGCAGCTTGCATATAGGATACAAAGTGGTATGGAAGATGTGACAATTACCTTACTTAATTTGTTTGTTAAATATTTAGAAAGTGAAGGATCACACATTAGACTTTTGTTTTTCGATTTTTCATCCGCTTTTAATGCTATTCAACCACACGTATTAGTACATAAGTTACAAGAACAGTTTGACCTGGGTCATAACCTCATGGGTTGGATTTTGGATTTTTTTAATTAAAAGAACACAGAGAGTAAGGGTAAATAAAAACTTATTAGATTAGGTTTATTCTTTGACTGGATCATCACAAGGGTGTGTATTACCTGAACTTTTGTTTATTTTGTACACAAATACATGTAGAAGTATATATAAAAATAGACCAATTTTAAAATATGCAGGCTATACTGTCATAGTTTGCTCAAAAATGAAGAGGTGAGTCATGGTCCAATTATTAGATTTTGTAGAGTGGTGTGATAATTCTTATCTTCAGATAAATATTTCAAAGACCAAAGATATGGTAATAGAGTTTTGGAAACATGTTCATGGCTTGGTGCAACAATTATTACAAATCAGATAGTAGAATGTGTGCAATCTTATAAGTATTTAGGAACTGTTATCGATTCAAAGTTGAATCTTGATGAAAATTGCATAATGTTATGTAAGAAAAGACTTCAACGATTGTTCTGTTTGTGAAAACTCACAGTTACATATAGAGAAAAGTATTATGGTTTTGTTTTACCATGCTTTCATTGAATCGATTTTGTCTTTTTCTCTAGTAGCTTGGTATAGATATTTGTCTATGAAAAATAGCAATTCTTTGAATCAGATTGTAAAGTGGTCTAGCAAATTGATTGGAAAACAACAAATGTGTCTTATATCTTTATATTTAACACGGTTAGAAAGTATAACTAATTCAGTTGTAAAAGATATGTCACATCCATTATGTTGTGAATTTCGGTTACTTCTATTAGAAAAGAGGTATATTTTTCCAAGATGTAAAACAAAAACATATAAGAACAGTTTTGTTCCAACAGCAATTACATGTATGAATAATAAGAATATTGTGTCTTAAAAGATGTTTTAAAATCTTAATACAGCCTTAATTTCTTGGCACTTTTGCACTTTTTTGTTTAAAGTCAGTGGAAAAATAGTCGAATGTTGAAGAATGTGCAATATATATTGGAAACCAATTTTTTTTTTTGAATGGGTGTTAATGTTTAAATGTTTGTTGTTATGTTTATTGTTATGTTCTTTTCTTCATTATTGCATTTAAGCAAATGCTGAATTTTATGTCTGGACCAATGCTCAATCTTGTGACTGCAAAAAGAATTTATCTGCAGGGATGAATAAATGGAATTGAATTGAACTGAACTGAGAGTTTCATTTTTCACAACAGTTTTATTTTTTTTTAGTTTAGTTTAGTCAGGGAAAGCAGGCAAAGATGTCAGCAGAGGATTATGGCAAGCTGACAGTGAACCAGTTGGCCAAGGTGTGCATATCCAAAGGACTGCTGTATGCCAACCTGACTAAAGAAGAAATTATTTCAGCCTTAGTCACAGCTGCAGCACAGACCAGCAACCAGGCAGAAGAAGACAACCAGTTTGGTGATGAGGAAGAGTAGCCCTCAGAAACAGGACATTTCACTTTTTCCTCAGAGAATTTAAAACCTGTCTGAAGTTAAAGAGACCTGAACTGGAGGCAAAACTTATGGAATTAGAATCAGCAGAGTGACTGTGGCATTTGGAGATTGACGAAAATGAGAAGCAGCGGCAACATGAGAAGGGCATGCTGACTCTTCAACAGGAACATTGAGGTAATGAGGAAGGGAATAACTGAACCCCAGAAGCAACAAAGATCTGTAAATTTCCTCCACAATATACAGAAGGTGATAATTTTGATAGCTTTATTCATATATTTGAAAGAGTATGTAAACAGTATGATGTTGACCAAGGGCTCTGGGTACGGTTGTTGATTCCCTTACTCTATGGTAAAGCTGTAACTGCTGTTTCTAAATTGTCTGATATTGATTGTTTAAATTATGACAAGATTAAACAATGTTTATTAGAATGTTTTAAGTTAACACCTGCTTACAGAAAAAGATTTTGTGAGCATAGTCATAGGGCAGATGAAACTGTATGCAATTATATTGCTTGGCTAAGCACTTATTTTCATAGATGAGTGAGTGGGTGTCAGGTCACCACTTTTTAAAGGCTAGCAGACCTTTTGTTGAGGGAACAAGCCCTTAGCACTTTGCCTGAGGACATGAGAATCTGGTTGGCAGACCAGGAGTGTAACTCTGCAGATGAGCTGGGGAGAAATGGGGATCTCTACTTGGCAAGCAGTGCATCACTGCACAAGAAGGGAATACCTAGTCTTGCATATGGGTATACGGGAAGGAACCCATGGTGGGCAGCCTAAACCACCCCAGCAGAGTCTATGAGTAAAAGGGGAAGCCACTAGTTCAGGTACACGGCCAGGATCAGGCTTTAGATGTTTTCAATGTAACCAGTGAGGCCGTGTAGCATAGAAGTGTCCACCGAAGCAAGGTGGGGAACAAAAGATGAGGGAGCCAGCAAGTGGGAATAACAGCATGCCAGTGGTAAGTTGTCTGGAGAAAACAGGGGTACCAAACTATCTCCAGAGTTTGTATTTTATCTTACTGGAAGGAAAACAGGCCACTGCCAAGAGAGACACAGTCTCTGACATAACCATTGTGAAACCTGCAGCAGTTAAAGGGGAGCAGTACTTGCCTGGGCAATCCACTCCAGTCAGAGCTTTAGGAGGGATCCCATTCCAAATGCCTTTGGCCAGGGTTCACCTTGACTGGGAGGGTGGAAAAGGAAGCAAGCAAGTAGGTGTGTTTGAGGATATCCCTGCAGATGTCTTGATAGGGAATGATTTTTATAATGCAGTACCTTGTGTAGATCATTGTGTGTATTGTACCTAGTCAGCCACTGTAGCTAGATATCATGTCCATATAAGTTACTGAGCACGTGCAAGATCAGTGCCATTTTGTATAGTCAGTCATAGTGAATGCAGGCATGAATGGAGATGCACATGAGAGTGTGTTTGAAGTAATGAGTCAGTCATTTAGCTTAAATATTTGTTTCAGTTTCAACTCCTGATGAGCTTATGTACAATAAACAACTTGAACCCATCACAGTGCATCAGCATCTCATTTGAAGACAAGAGACGTGCAACATGGTGTTAGAATGGGATCTGAAATGAAGCGATTTGCAAACCATGAGGCACAAAGTTAAAAGTGGAGGAATATATAGGAGCGAAGTCGCAAACAGGTCAGTGGTTACTTGAATGTATTTATTTCAGTCACCACTTATTTGGCGACGCATTCAAAATATTTGAAATAATTACCAAGATAAATGAGATATCCAAAATTGCGACATACTGATAAAAATATTAAAAATAAATACAAAAGTGTTCAAAATAATTTCCAAACTGTTAAAATATGAGAAAAGATTTAAAAAACGCATTTTGTTCACAATGGACTACTTTTTCACATTTACTGAAACTTTTTGAGGTATCCGAAGTGTCTGGTGTGTTTACAGTGTTAAAGTAAAGCCTTTTCAGAGAGATTGTTGTGCAGCTGAGCAAAATTACAAGTACCTAGTTTATGCTTATATTTAAATGAATTTTGTTGTTTTGTCAGTGGGATTTCACAGACCTGAACCATTGGTGTTTGATAATAATATTGCTGTGAGTTGGAGAGTGTTTGAGCAAGAATATGATATTTTCATAGAAGCTGCATTTTCTGATAAAGATGAACATACAAGAGCATTTATACTTCTTAATTTACCTGACTCAGAAGCCATTGAGGGAGAACGTTCATTTGTGTATGTACCTGACATATATACAGGAGGAGGGGGAGAACCGCCATATTGTAATACAGTCTGACCCGTGGGAAGACCCTGAGTGCTTAAACTGTAAATTTAGAGAAATGTGGGGCCCTCAAACAAATATTAGAATGGAAAGGCACATGTTTTACACAAGAAATCAAAAGCCTGGTGAAACTAAAGCAGCATATATTACAGACTTAAGAAATAAAGCAAAAATGTGCAGATTTAGTGATCTAAGAGATGAGTTGATAAAAATATATGCTTGTGTGTGGTGTTAATAATGATGCAGTGAGAAAGATTTTGCTTCCAGACAGTGATTTAACGTTGGGCAAAGCCATTGAGATTTGTCAGATATATGAGCTTACAGAAAAGCATATGAATACGCTTACGAATGAGAAAAATGTGCATGCAGTGTCTGCCAGTGTGAATATTGATAGTGTACAACATAAAGCTAAGATGAAACAGAAATAAAAACCGAAGGGTGTGGCAGCTTCTAATCCTAACTACAAACTGAATGGGGCCACAACAAATAACCTTATTTTAAATTATCATAATTGTGGAGGCAGTCATGAACCTAAATGGAAGAAGTGCTTAGCTTTTGATTAGCAATGTCACAAATGTAAAAAGTGGAATCATTTCAATAGGCTTTGCAAGCCTAAAGTGGCACATACTTTTATGAAAAGAGAGCATCTGAAGAAACAAGTAGATCAGATATAGAGCTGCCAGCAAACTTTCTATGTTGATGGTGTCTCAGTGATTGATAAAACAGTTAACACAGTAGATTATCAGTTGATAGCAAAGAGTGAAATATTTTGTACTGTTCGGATTAATGGGAAACCTGTAGAGGTTAAAGTAGCCACTGGATCCAAGTACAATGTTATATCAGCACAAATGTTTGCCAAAGTAAAAATTGGTGAGAAACTTGATTTGGCAAAGTGCGCAAAACTAGTTGCTTATGGTGGTGAAGAGATTTAAACTGATGGAGCAATAGTTCTCACATGCCATTCTGCTGGGACCAGCTATGACTTGCAGTTTTACCTAGTAAAAGACATGTGCAGTCATCGTTAGGCCTTAAAGATGGTTTGAGAATGGGATTGATTTCATTTAATAAAGGGGTCCACCATATAAGTCTGAGCAACAACAGAGATAGTTTTACACAGAATATTTTTACTGAATATGCAGATATTTTCAAAGACGAACTTGGCAAACTTCCAGTCACATATTCCATGAAGTTAAATAATGAAGTAGGCCCAGTTGTCAAACCAGCAAGGAAGGTTCTGGTAGCAACGCAGAGCAAAGTAAAAGCAGAATATGACAAAATGGTGAATTTGGGTGTAATAACTCCAGTAAAAGAACCAACTGAATGGGTATCCTCCATGGTCGTAGCTCATAAGAAAAGCTCAGATAATATTCAAAATTGATCCGAGTGACTTAAACAAAGTGCTTAAATGTCCTCAATCATCTGATTTGCACAGTAGAAGAAATAACCTCTCTTATGCCAAATACCACTGTTTTTTTCAGTCTTAGATGCAAAAAGTTAATTTTAGCACATTTCACTAGATCACAAATCTTCATCGTTAACCACTTTTAGTACACCATTTGGAAGAATGGTGCATAGTTTACAAGTCATATTCTTGAGAATGTCATTTGGGATAAATTCTGCCAGTGAAATATTTCAATGTGGATGGAACAAATTTTTTCTGGTCATCTGTGTGCTATCATAGTAGATGACATTATTGTAGGGGCCAATGGTGAAGACGAACATGATAGAAATCTCAGGAAAGTTCTAGACCGTGGCAGCGAAGTCAGTCTTAAACTGAATCATCAGAAGTGTAAATTCAAACTGAAAAAGTTACTTATGCGGGTCATTTGTTTACCAGTTCTGGCTTACAATCAGATCCATCTAAGTAAGCAACAATTCTTGAGATGCCAGTTCCAGAGAATGTTACATCTTTACAATGCTTTCTTGGTATGGTCAACTATTTAGGAAAGTTCATCCCAGATCCGAGTGAGCTTTCAGCACTGTTACATGAGTTAACACAAAAAAAAAATGTAAACTGGCCCTGGTTGGAACAACATCAAAAAGCATTTGATGCTCTGAAACAGAAAATTGCCAGCCCACCTGCATTGAGATATTATGATGTTCACAAACCTGTAACTCTTTCGTGTGATGCTTCAAAATATGGTTATTGTGCAGGATGTCTTCAAGAAGGCATACCAGTAGCCTATGCATCCAGAACTTTAACCCAAACTGAAATGCCATATGCACAAATTGAAAAAGAGCTTTTGGCAGTAGTGTGCACGTTCAAAGTTCAGTGATTATATTTATGGAAAACTTATTCAAATAGAGACTGATCACCAGCCTCTAGTGACAATTCTAAAAAAGCCAATACCTACAGCCCCAGGATGTCTGCAAGATCAGTGCCATTTTGTATCATCATTTAGAGTGAATGCAGGCATGAATGGAGATGCACATGTGAGTGTGTTTGAAGTAATGAGCCAGTCAGTTGGCTTAAATATATGTTCTAGTTACAACCCCTGATGTGTTTATGTACAATAAACAACTTGAACCCATCACAGTGCCTCAGCATCTTAGTTGAAGACAACAGATGTGTGACATCTTGTATGCATGCACTGTAGTTGCTTGCAGTCAGGCTTGGAGACAGGCATGTGGGTCTGGCAGCCTGGGGGACAGCCAGACAAACCCCACACCTGAAGCCAGGGCTAATGATGTGGCTATTTCAGGGAGGGAGATACCCTGTAACAGTGAGCCTGAAGGTGAGCCACAGCTGCTGATAGGTACTGATGTTCCCTTGGACAGGGTGACTGCAAGGCCAGAGTTGAGTAGTAGTACCCAGGCTGACAGTGAGGAACTGATATCAGAAGACACCAGACTTCCTATGGAAGGAGAGCTGGGAAGGATCACAAAGGTAGAGATGAGACAGGCTTACCTCTCAGACCCTACATTACAAGGCTTGAGAGAGGTAGCTAAGGAGGCACCTAATTCTCAAGGAAAATGGGAGTCTGTATACTGGAAAAAAGGGCTACTGTATAGAGAGTGGACCCCTGAGGGAGGGCTAGAGTGTGAGGTAATCTGGCACTTCTAGCCATAGCCCATGACATTCCTTTTGCAGGTGATATGGACATAAAGTGTACCAAGAGACATATTATGCAGAACTTTATTGGTCTGAGATTGCAAGGGATGTAACAGGGTACTGCAGGACCTGTGAGCAGTGCCAAAAAGTAGGCAGGGCAGGAGACAAGGCCAAAGCTCCTTTGATGCCTTTGTCTATGATTGAGGAGCCATTTCAGAAGGTAGCTATGAATACCGTGGGGCTTCTGAGTACCCCAAGTTCCACAGGGAAGAAATATATCCTAGTGCTAGTAGATTATGTTACTAGATACCCTGAGCCTGTGGCTCATCCTCCATCGAGGCAGAGATGGTGGCAAATACCTTGTTAGATATTTTCAGCAGGGTAGGTTTCCTGAGAAAAATACTGACTGACAGAGATGCTAATTTCATGTCAGATGTGCTGGCTTGTCTGTCAGAGCATTGTGGAATGAAGCACCTAAAGACCACCCCCTCCCACCCCCAGACTAATGGTCTTGTGGAGAGGTTAAAATCTACATTGAAGAGCATGGTAAGGGCATTTGTAGACCAGTTTAAGAGAGTGGGACAAATATTTTCCACATCTGCTGTTTGCATACAGACAAGTACCCCAGGAATCCACATGTTTTTACCCTTTGAGTTGCTGTAGAGGCATAGGGTGAGGAGCCCCTTGACTTTGATTTGTAATGAGTGGGAGGGTGAGTGTGATCCCACAAGGGGTCTGTTGTGGCATATATCCTAAACCTCAGGGCAAGGCTTTGGGAGCTCATGGGCTTGGCCCAGGAGAACCTAGCAGGAGCCCATTAGCAGAAAAAGGTCTGGTATGATAGGAATGCTTGAGCCTGAGAGTATGCTGTGGGACAGCCAGTTATGGTGCTCATTCCTGTCAGACACAATACAGACAGCTTGGAAAGCACCCTTCAAAGTGGCAAGGAAGGTTAGTGATGTTAAATACATGGTAAAACTTCAAGGCAGGAGGCAGGGCACAAACTGAACCATGTTAACATAATGAAGCCTTACCATGATAGTGAGACCCTTGTGAGAGTATTTGCAGTGGGTGGCAGGAGGAGTCTGAGGGGGATCTGGTGACTGATCTCCTCAGTGGGGCTTGGACTGATACCTTAGTGGAAGGGGTAGCAATGTCCCAGCTGCTATCCCCTACCTAGGTTCAAGAAATCTAAGCAGTGTTGCAGGAGTTTGGGGACATGTTCACTTGGAAACTTGGTTGCACCCACCTGGTGCAGCACCATGTGTATACAGGACCCCAAAGACCTATCAAGCAGGCCTCTTACCGGTTGCCTGAGTGAGTCAGACAGACTCTGAAGGAGGAGATACAGGAAATATTGGAATTGGGATTAATCCAACAGTCTAGCAGTCCCTGGGCCTCCCCAGTGGTGCTGGTATCAAAGAAGGATGGCAGCACCAGGTTCTGTGTGGACTACAGAAAACTAAGCAATCACACAGAGTCAGATGCTTACCCATACCTAAGACAGATGAAGCCTTAGAGCAGCTGAGTGGGGCTAAGTATCTGACTACTATTGATCTGAGAAACAGCTACTGGCAGGTGCCCTTGACTCCCACCACTAGAGGGAGGTCAGCCTTTGTGACTCCTTTCAGTTTATACGAGTTCACAAAGATACCCTTTGGGATGAGAAATGCCCCAACAATGCTCCAGAGCTTGGTAGACCGTATCCTTGCAGGAGCAGGAGATTATGCCCTTATTTACCTGGATGATATTGCCATCTACAGTAATTCCTATCAAGAGCACATTCAGCATGTCAGGGAAGTCCTGGGCAGACTGCAAAGGGGGGAGTGACCATTAAGCCCAGTAAGTGTCAGGTGGGTATAGCAGAGAACTCCTACCTGGGACATAGAGTGACATCAGGCCAGAAACTTCCAAAGTGGAAGCTATTCAGGCATAGCCTGCCCCTGTTACTAAAATGCAGGTGAGTGCATTCTTAGGGATAGTGGGGTACTACAGAAAGTTTTTTCCCAATTACAGTACAATAGCTGCTCCCCTCACAGACATGACAAGGAACAACAGGCCAGATAACTTTGTGTGGACCCCAGCCTGAGAGCAGGCATTACAAAAGCTTAAAGGGGCTTTGGGAGGACCCCCTGTGCTAGCAAGTCCAGATTACAGAAAATAATTTGTTGTGCAGTTGGATGCTTCAAGCCACGGGGTGGAGGCTGTTCTCATCCAGGTTTCCTCAGAGGGACAAGAACACCCTGTTGTATATCTTAGCTCTAAACTACAACCCATGGAGGAATGTTATGCAGCTGTAGAAGAAGAATGTCTATTCATAGTATGGGCACTGCAAAAGCTTCAGCCCTATCTGTAGTGAAAGAAATTCACTGTGGTTGCAGACCACAATCCCTTAACATAGCTACATCAAGCCAGCCAGCAAAATGCCAACTTACCTTGCACACAGCTTATCTTGACTTGGCCAAGGCCTTTGACACTATCCTGTAGTGAGTTCAGCAATGCCAATGCAGATGGGCTGTCAAGACAGGATATGGATTAATGTGTTCCCAGACAGGCTGATTCCTCTCAAGCAATGTTCCTCCAGGGTCATTGAAAACTAGCTTGAGTCTTCAAAGTGGGGAGAGATGTGGTGATGTGAGATAGTGCACCTACCTGGGACAATTAAAGTACAACTTAACACCCTAGCATTGGGTGACTTTAACTATTGTTCCATTAATTGGGAAACTTATATGAGCCCAAACTCACTCATACAAATGTTCCTGGACTTTATTAACTCAAATGCCCTGGAACAAATAGTGCACCACCCCACAAGGGGCTCAAATATTCTAGACATAGTCCTCACCAATATGAGTGATTGATGCAATATCTCAAGTGTAGGGCCTGCACTGGTTAAATCCAACCATAAATCAGTCATTTTTGAAGTTACAATAGCACCAGAATTCCCCAAAGGAGAAGTCAGGCTAAAAAACTTCGCAAAGCTAACTATACTATCCTAAGGGAAGGTATAATCAACTTCCAAGCTCCAGTTTCCACAGATGGCATTGACGACTATACTAAGGTATACACTGATGCCGTGTATAAACATCTACACAAATGTATAGACACAGCTGTGCCTGATAGGATTAAAACAAGATCCTCAAGAAAAAAAAAACATCCAGGTGGATGCCTAGAATTAATAAATTATACAATAAGTGAAAAAAGCTGCTGTCTAAAAATACAAAAGTGAGATCCCAGAACTGGAAGAGCACCCTCCTTGGCCTAAACAAGCAAGTAAGACAACACATAAAATCCTGAAAGAGCAACAATGAGAAAAATTTAGCAACCTTTAGTCAAGGATAACTATAAGGCTTTCTTCAGCTAAGTCCACAACCTAAAATGTAGGACTCAGGTTTGTGCTGAATTCATTGTGCATGGCATCATGCACACTGACCCTGCAGAAATTGCAAACCTGCTAGCAGACAGGTTTGGTTAAAATTTCACCCCTATTCCCTTCCAAGCATGCCACAACATGTCTCATCTTCTCCTCCCTGCATCTCCAAAGAGCAAGCCATCAATGCTGTCTCCAAGGCATTCCGGGCTGCATTCTTAATGTTCTAAAATAAGAGCTAGCTACTCCATTATTCAACCACAGCCTGAGTATAGGCTTTGACCCCACTGAATGGAAGACAGCGACTGTTATCCCCCTCCGCAAGCGTGGCTTGGCAACAGAATTGGGGAGACCCATAAGTTTAACCAGCCACATCTGTGAGGCTATAGGTGACCTCCAAACCCTGGTTCTGTCCTAGTTCAGTTTTGTCAAAGGCAGGTTATGCCTGCTAAACCTAGTGGACTTCTTCAAGAATGTGAGCAGAGCCATAGATGAGGGCATAACCTTGCACACAGCTTATCTTGACTTGGCCAAGGCCTTTGACACTATCCCATCTTCGGGCATCATTGACAAACTAACACAGTTGAATATCAACTCCTATGTTGTCAGGTGGATTGCAAACTG
Organism: Protopterus annectens; assembly: GCF_019279795.1. NCBI lineage: Eukaryota > Metazoa > Chordata > Ceratodontiformes > Protopteridae > Protopterus > Protopterus annectens. The sequence continues at coordinate 1,027,620,134 of NC_056732.1, read as the reverse complement.
GCTCACAGATCAACAACACTCAGTCAAAGTGGGAGACTTTACTTCTACCAGCAGACCTATTGCCAGTGGGGTCCCACAATGGTCAGTGCTGGGCTCCATCTTGTTTGGCATATACTTCTCAGACATTCAGGCCAAAACAGAGGGGCTGTGGCTAACCATGTTTGCGGATGACTTTAAATTAGTTGCTATCATTGAATCCCCTAGCAATGTCAGCATACTTCAAAAGGGGCTTACACAGACCATTGACTGGTGCCAAAGCCATGGTCTTAAACTAAATGTTAAAAAATGCATCATCATTCTCTTTGGTAAAAACAATGTCCCTGCTGATTATAAAACAAACAATAATACTCTAAGTACCAATTCACTAGTGAGAGGTTGTTGACACAAATTGACTGTGACCTCAGACCACCATGTGTCTACTGTGGTGAGGAAAACATTCTACATCACTCACCTGATTAGCAAAGACATTGCTTCAAGAGAAAAAGAGGTTATAACCCCCCTGTACTTATCCCTCATCAGACCTATTTTTGAATATAATACTCCCTTTAGATTGTACTGTACCAGACACCTGCAGCAACTTGAGAAACCTGAGAGATTTCTGACTAGGGTCTCCAGCACATGCCTTTTATGGACAGACTGAAGTCCCTGTCACTGTACTCAGTAGTGTATAGACTACTTAGAAGTGACTTATGTCTGGCTTACAGGGCTATCTCTGACCCAAATCTAATGAAAATGCTACACATCCATAAGTCAAATGGGGCTAGAGTCACCCATTCCAGGGACCTCAATCTAGTCTGCAACATAAACAGGACTTGCTGGGGAGACAGATACATCTCTCAGAGGTTACCACTCCCCTGGAATAGGCTTCCAATCCATGTCAAGCAGAGCACCTCCATGATCTTGTTTAAGAGCAACCTGGACAACTGGATGGGAAACTAAATTTCTGCTGGGGATTGCCCATGCTTCTCTCCTGGACACGGGTAGTCCTTGCTAGAAAAATCTTGGGCATAGACGATATCTGTCATTTAGTATTATATTGGAATTTAATGGCTGGGTTTGTAAAGACCCTTGGATCAATAGCCTAGTAACATCCTATGAACCGTCACCAGGCTGGATAAGGAGAAAGTCATGATGAGTTGCCTGTCAGGTGCCAGAATCTGCCATATCACATATGCACTCAAGTCTCTCAACAGCAGGTACTGTTATGACTCACTCATAGTCCATGTTGGTGTAAATGACTTGAAATGTATCTCCTTGGACTATATGAAGAGAGACATGATCAAGCTCACTGAGTATGTGTCTCAGGCAGGTATGTCCCCAGCCTTAAGCAGCCTCTCCCATCACCTAGAATGATGCCTCAATACAAACAGAAAATGATTGACTTCAACAATTGGCTTAGTTTCTAGTGTCATTCTTAGGGGATCCAGTACCTGACAGCCTTGAATGACATGATTGATAGGCCTTGATGATTTGCCAGAGATGGCCTTCACCTGTCCCCGCTGGGTTTCTGGCTACTGGCTAAGGCACTTGCCACCCCCATAGTACCTTTTTTAGGCAATATCATGATGACAAAATTTCCAATGTAAAAAAATTCATCAAAATGCAAACTAATGGTCATGCTGCTAAATGCTAGGAATCTCAACACGAAACTACACTCATTAGAAGCACAATTAACCTTAGAAGATGCAGACATTTGTACAGTCACAGAGACCTGTTTCAAAACTCTGGAAATCACCCCAGTCTTACCAGGTTATACCTCATTCCATACGTTCAGACCTCCAATTGAAGTTGCAAAGATGGAAGGAGGTGGTGTTTCAATATAGATTAAAGATAAGCAAACCTCCAGCATGATCAAAAATATGATGCACAGGAGGGACTTCAGTTGCAACTAACTGTTGACAAGCCAGCTATTCAATTCATAGCCAACTATAGGTCCCCATCCATGAATCAGGATACCCATTTTGCCTATTTGGATCTACTCAAGTCTATCAAGATATAACCACACACCTAGGTACTGGATGACTTTAACTAATCTACCATAGACTGGTTAAACTACTTGTGCTCAAACACACTTGGCCAAAGATTCCTCGACTTCGTCAACTCAAACGCCTCAGATCAGCTGGTTGGCACCCCCACAAGGGGTGAAAACATCCTGGACATAGTACTTACAAACATGGGAGGCAGCACCCCTGTAGAGTCATCCTCTATGGTGAAATCTGACCACAAGTCAGTCTCTTTTGAAGTTACCATCACTCCACACCCCCCATGAAAATAAAATTGCCAAAGATTCCAAAGACAATCATAAGGCATTCTATAACTATGTCAAGAATCTAAATGGCAATGCTCAGATCTGCTCTGAGCTACAACAGAATGGCATTAGATATACTGATCCCAAGGATATTGCCAATATCTTGGCAGATCAATTCAGTGTCAGCTTCACCCCCATCTCACACCCTAAACGGCCCATATCAATACCGGAAGATTGCCAAATTCCAGTAATAATGGCCACACATGTAAAAGATGCACTCTCCAAAGCTAAGAATACAGCATCCATGGGACCAGATGACATCCCGGGCTGTGCACTACATGAACTACAAAATGAACTGGCACCTCACCTAAGTGTCATGCTTAATCATACCCTCACCTTAGCCTTCATGCCCAGTGAGTGGCACATAACTACAGTTATCCCACTCCACAAGGGGGATCCACCTTGGATCCTGGGAACTACTGCCCCATCAGTCTGATGAGCCTGATCTGCAAGGCCATGGAACGTATTATCATGGAACTTATAAACAAAGACATTGGCAACCTTCAAACAGAGGACACCACCCAGTTTGGATTTGTGAAGGGCCGATCTTGTCTCCTGAACCTGATTGACTTCTTCAAATCAGTCTCCAGAGCCATGGATGAGGGTTAGGTGGTCCGCACAGCCTATCTGGACCTCACCAAGGCCTTTGACACCATCCCCCACTCTGGAATCATAGATAGACTTACTAAGCTGGGCATTGATCCCTATGTCACTCGATGGGTTGCCAACTGGCTTATTGACAGAACCTGCACTGTAAAAGTAGCCGACTCCAAATCCAGCTCCAGACAAGTGACAAGTGGAGTTCCTCAGGGTTCAGTCCTGAGACCGCTCTTGTTTGGCATCTACTTCTCTGAAGTTCAGGCCAACACTAAGGGACTCTGGCTAACAAAATTCGCAGATGACTGCAAACTGGGAGCCATTATTGAATCCCCAAATGATGTGGATAGTCTACAAAAGGGCCTTACAGAAACAGATGCTTGGTGCCAGAGCCATGGGCTCAAGCTCAGTGCCAAGAAATGTATAGTTATCCCCTTTGGGAAAAACATGTACCCATGAATTACCACATAGGTGGCAGTACACTAAACACTGAAAGTGTGATAAGAGACATAGGGACACAGGTGGACAGTGGTCTCACCTTCGATAACCACATCACCACAACAGTCAGGAAATCCTTCTATGTGGAACACCTCATCACTAACCACTTTTTGTCCAGAAAAAAGGAGGTCATTGTCCCACTGTACTCATCCCTCATTAGACCCATTATAGAATACAATGCTCCGTTTGGTATGTACCTCTCAAGACATCTGCAATAACTGGAAAGGCCACAAAAATACCTCACTAAAAGAACCACAAGCCTAAAGCAGATGCCCTACGCTGACCACCTTAAAAAATTCCAGCTATACTCTGTCACATATCATCTACTCAGAGGCAATCTCTGCTTAACATACAAGCCATATCAAACCCAGAGCTGTTGGACATGCTACACTTAAATAAATCCCAATCCCTCAGAGCCACACCCTCCAGGGATCTAAATCTTGTCATCACAATAAAAAAAAACATGCTGGAGGGATAGGTTCCTGACCCAGAGACTCCCCAGACTCTGGAATAGACTGCCCATATATGTCATGCAGAGTGCCTCTTTGGCCCTCTTCAAAAGGAACCTTGATGATTGGATGGGAGAAAGGAAATTCACCCCGGGGATCACGTCAGTTGCCCTGCTAGACAAGGGTCCAGGGAAGTCAATAGTGTGGGAAGAAATAGCCAGGGAATTGTTATGGCTAGGCTTGTATAGGACCTAGGGCTGATAGCCTAGTACCAACCTATTAACCAGTAACTAGACAGAGAAATGTCTCTAAAGCAGATTATAACTTCCTACAGGCTGGAATAAACAGCTTCAAAGCACCTCCCTCATCTGATGGAACAGCCAACTATGTGAAATTCGACAGTAAGGCTCTATACAAGCACCTGTATAGCTGCATGGATTTGGCAATACCAGAAAGGAACAAAACAAGCTCCTCTAGGAAGAACAAACCTGTCTGATTCACATTTGCAATTAACAGACTTTACAATAAGAGGAAGAAACTACTGTCTAGGAATAAGAAGAAGTAGGTCACAAACTGGAAATAATCCCTCCTCAGCATAAACAAGTAAATAAGACTACTTGTGAAATCCTCCAAAGCAAACTATGAGTCCAAATTAGCTTCCTCAACAAAAGCCAACGATAAGGCCTTCTTTACTTACATCTGCAACCTCAAAGGAAAAGCCGAGATTTGTACCAAACTGGTGGTTAATGATACCACACACACCAACACTGATGACATAGCAAACCTGCTGGCAGATAGGTTCAGTGAAACCCCCCCCCCTCCCCCCCAAGAGTTAACCAGGACATCCCAAACACCTGTCTCCAACCCATATCTCTAACAAGCAGGTCATAAGCACCTTTGCTAAGGCCAAAAAGACTGTGTCTATGGGACCAGATAACATCCCAGGCTGCATTCTATGTGGGCTCCAGCATGAACTAGCAACACCACTGGGTACTCTATTCAATCATATTCTAAGCACAGGCTTTGTCCCAGCCACTGTTATGCCATTACACAAAGGTAGTGCCTCCACAGACCCCGGGAACTATAGATCCATTAGCTTGACTAGCCTAATCTACAAGGCCATGGAAAATATCACCATGGGCCTCATAAACAAGGACACTGGCAGTCTCCAAATACTTGGCCCTACCCAGTTTGGATTTGTCAAAGGGAAATCATACTGCTGAACCTGGTGAGCTTCTTTGAAACAGTCACTAAGGCCCTGGATGAGGGGAAATCTTTGCATACTGCCTACCCGGATTTAGCCAAGGCATTTGACACCATTCTCCACTCAGGCGTCATTGACAAACTTAGCCAGCTAGGCATCAACCCTTACCTCATTAGGTGGGTAGCAAACTGGCTTACTGATAGAACCCACACAGTCAAAGTAGGATAATAACAATCCAACAGTAGACCCATAACTAGTGGTGTACCACAGGGATCAGTCCTGGGACCCCTGCTATTTGGAATCTACTTTGCTGAGGTGCAGACAAAAACTAAAGGTCTGTGGCTGAGAAAGTTTGCAGATGACTGCAAATTTGGGTCTGTCTTGGATTCCCCAAATGATGTAAACATCCTGCAAGAGGATCTCACCCTAACAAATGAGTGGGGCCAGAAATATGGCCTCAAATTCAATGCTAAAAATGTATCATTATCCTGTTTTGGCAAGTATTTTCTGCGGTGGTGGTGCTGCGGTAGCGTTGCCGCCTCACAGTTAGACGTTGCCCGTTCGATTCTCAGTTAGAGCGTCTTCTGTGTGGCGGCATGTGTGAATGGGCATTCCTTCGTTGAAGGTTGTGCATTAGGCCCGGCAAGCCAGCATGTAAAACTCTACTGCCAATCATTAGTGGACCGGAGTTCCGCTTTGGCGACCCTTAACCGGGAAAAGCCAAAAGACACAAACAAATCCTGTTTTGGCAAGAATAATGTTCCTGATAGATACCACACCAATGGCAATGCCCTAAGCATTAGTGTCAGTGGTGAGAGACTTGGGCACACAGGTTGATAGCAATGTAAAATTTGACCACCATGTTGCCACAGTAGTAAGAAGGACCATCTATATGGCCCACCTCATAAATAAGGGCATTGTACCAGAAAAAAATAAGTCATAACCTCCCTCTTTTCTTCCCTCATCAGACAAGTAATTGAGTATAGCACTCTTTCCAAGTATTTGCAGCAGCTGGAGAGGCAACAAAGTTTCCTGGCTAGGAAGATTCAGGGTCTCAAGCACCTACCCTACGTGGTTAGGCTCAAATCCCTGTCTGTCTATTCTGTGTCATACAGATTGCTCAGAGGCAACCTCTGACTTGCATTTAAAGCTATCTCTGACCCCACTTTATTAGAAATGCTGCATATATAAATTCAAAGTTACATGTGCTACTAACGCAAAAGACCTTAACCTAGTATGCAACATCAATAGAACTTGCTGGCAGGACAGATTTGTTTCACAGAGGTTACCCCACCTTTGGAATAAGCTCCATCTCCATGTTAAGCAGAGCACCTTATTGGCCCTCTTTAAGTACAATCTGGATGATTGGATGGGTAGCCAGATATTCACCCTTTGGGTTCCATCTGTGTCCCTCTTGGACAGGGGCACCATGTTCTGATTTTTTAGTATCTGCTTGAAACAGACACCCTTGGGAACAAGGGTTGAACTTGGCTAAGCTTGTAAGGGTCTTAGAGCCATTAGCCTAGAAACCTGCCATGATCTTATGATCCTAAGAACCTATGAACTTATGTGTAACATATGCCAGCATAGCTAGGTGGAGTTTTGTAAAGAATTATATGTTATTTGAATATCAAACTGACTTGTACAGATGCTTGTGTTAAAATTGTATTTCTAAAGTTGCTTGTGTAAAAATGTATCAACAGTGGGTCCTGCTGGACAGAAAAAAATATACATATATGTCAGACTGTATTGTTATAACTTACAAAATGCATATATTTTAACAGAGGATATTGGAAGGGAAGGGGTTAAGCTCAGCTCAGATAACCTTAAGAAAAACAGCCTGAAATTAAATGACTTGGTTTAGGCCATGACAATTTTATCTCACAGGTCTGAATGCAGCCAGAAACTCAATGTCTGTGAAAAGCCTGGGCTGGGATCCTGCTCTATTGTCCTTAGTGGTGAACCAATTGCTACCTTGGGGTACCAGCGAATGGCTTGTTAGATTATGCAGGAAGGCTGGAAGTGTTGGAATTGTTTTACAGTTTCCAGATGCTGTAATAAAACTTAGCTAAAGTTCTATATATGTATTGTGACACATCAATGCCAGATACTGGCTCAGTTTCTAGTGACAGGGTAGTGTGGGAACCACAAAGTCTAGTAACCAGATGAGATGTCATTCTGTATCCAGCACTGAAATTGTAGCTAAATACTAGTGAGAGATGCAAGGTGTGCACTCTGTTTTTTGGAGCTGGCAAGACACTCATCCACTTTTATCTTGCCTTGTTTTAGTAAGTAACTAGGAACTGTAATTCTTCAGTCAGTTAGAAAAATATAGTGAGATAAGATAAATGTTGTTTTTTCTGCATCTGTCTGAGTCTTTCTATCTGTGTTGTTTTTTATATTTCCCGTGATTGAAACTCTGATGTTTATTGTAAATCTATATTCAGTAATTTCATGTTTTTTTATTTATTATTAAATATATCTAAACCCTTTCAGTGTGGCTGATCTTTTAGAAAATATTTAACCTTTGAGAGTACTTCCATTTATTTAGTGGCACTGTGGCTCCATGTTCCTGAAAGTCTTGTTGCTTGGTTAAACACTACCATTTGCTTAAGTATTAATTTTACTAAGTGTAATTGGGTGTCCTGGTAATAGCCTTAAAGTAGCTTCACATGTTCTGGTGGCAGTAGATCTACCTTATAGTCTGGCTGGAGGTGGCAGAGTGGGTAAGCTGGGCCAGCCTTTCCCAGGTGTGTGTGTGTGTGTGTGTGTGTGTGTGTGTGTGTGTGTGTGTGTGTGTGTGTGTGTGTGTGTGAAAATCAAATCTCAAACAGAGTGTGTGTGTGACAGCTACTTTGAACAAGGACAGTGAGAGAACTGATTTCACAGAGTGGGTGGTGGAGGACTTGTCTTGGAACGTCCAGCTAAGGACCCAGCTCTACAGTGGTCAGTGGGGAGTCTTATTTGGGTCCTGGAGGAAAGCCCCGCCCCAAGACTGGAGTGTGCATTCCCTGTATGCTCTTAAGGGAAATTTTACTTGGTGCAGAGGACTACATCTGAAAATACTGTGTGTCTATTTTTCTTACAGTGAATGTTCCCCACTGATGTCAGAGCTGAGGCTTGAGGCTTCTTGATCACTGGCCCAGAGGAGGGATGTCACAATGGACATGATAAATGAGGACATAGGCAACCTGTAAACACTGGACTCATCACATTTCAGCTTTGTTAAAGGAAGGTTATGCCTATTAAAATCTGGTGGACTTTTTTGAGAGGTCACCAAAGCATTGGATAAAGGTAAGACTATGTGCACAGCTTCCCTTGATCTGGCCAAGGCTTTTGATACAATACCAAGCACACTCAGGCATTATAAACAAGCTCACTAATTTAGGTATAAACCCTTTTGTCACCCACTGGATAGCCAACTGGCTCACTGATAGGACCCAGGAGGTCAAAACAGGTGAGGCCGCCTCCACCAAGAGGCCAGTTACTGGCAGAATTCTCCCAGGGCTCGGCACTGGGCCTGCTCCTTTCTGGCATCTATTTCTCTGAAATGGAAGCAAATGCTAAAGGTTTATGGCTGACTAAGTTTGCAGATGACTGCAAACTTTGGGTTATCTCCCACTTTTATGCAGATGCTAGCATTTTTCAAGAAGGTCTGTCACTGACTAACAGATGGTGCTAAAGCCATGGTCTTATCCTCAGTGCTAAGAAATGCATAATTGTACCCTTTGGGAAGTCAACCATCCTGGCTAATTACCATTTTGATAATATGCCCCTAAGAGTCGACCCACTGATCAGGGATGTGGGTACGCACTTAGACAATAGCCTTACCTTTGACCACCACATAGTCACAGTAGTGAGGAAATCCTTCTATGTTGCACAGCTTATAAATAAGGGCATAGCATCTAAGTTCAAAGAGGTCATTATCCAATTGTACTCCACCCTTATTAGACCAATCAGAGAATACTTGACCAGGCATATGCAGCAATTTGAGTGACCCAATGATTCCAAAAAATAATGCAAGGCATAACAAACCTGCCTTATGCAGAATGCCTTAAAGCCCTTTCCCATTACTCAGTCTCCTATAGATTGCTGAGGGGTAATCTATGCCTGTCTTACAAGGCATCTGCGAACCTCACACTTATGAATCTTCTACATATTCGTAAGTCAAAGTGTACCAGAAATACAATGTCCATAGGTTCATAGGTTCATACTAGGCTATCTGCCCTAGGGCATTTATAAGCCTATCCAGAGTGTGTGTGGCTTTCACCACCCTTTAGGATGAGAATACTATACCCATTAGTTTGCTGTGCCTCTGTCCAGCAGTGACACAGAGATGATTCCCGGGGTAAACCTACGATCTCCCATCCACTCGTCAAGATTTCTCTTGAACAGAGTCAGTGAGGGGCTCTGCTTCACATGGACTGGGATTCTGTTCCATAGTGTAGGGAGTCTCTGGGTGATGAATCTGTCCCTCCAGCACGTCCTATTTATATCCGTGTTGAGGTTTAAGTCTCTTGCTTTCGTGGCTCTGGTGGATTTGGATTTTTTGAGGTGGAGCATGTCCATTAATTCCGGGTTGGACATGGCCTTGTATGTCAGGCACAGATCACCTCTGAGCAGACGGTATGCGACTGAATAGAGCTGGAATTTCTTCAGTCGGGCATTGTATGACATATGTTTGAGCCCCTTTATCCTTTGGTGAGGAACTTTTGGGGTCTTTCCAACTGCTGCAGGTGTCGGGTAAGGTACATTCCGAATGGGGCGTTGTACTCGATCATTGGTTTGATAAGTGAAGAGTACAGGGGTACAATGACCTCTCCTGATCTGGATGTGAATCCCTTCATGATCAGGTGGGCAATGTAGAAGGTCTTCCTAACAACTTTGGCAATGTGAGTGTCAAAAGAGAGGTTACTGTCAACTTGGGTCCCCAGGTCCCTGATAACTTCTTCCGTGTTTAATGGATTACCACGTATGTGGTAATTAGGGGTTACTTTGTTTTTCCCAAAGGGTATGACTATACATTTTTTGGCATTTAGCTTAAGGCCATGGCTCTGGCACCAGTTATCCATTTCTATGAGACCTCTCTGGAGGATGTCTGTGTCTGATGGAGTGTCAATTATGGTGCCCAGTTAGCAGTCATCTGCAAATTTTGTCAGCCACAATCCCCCTATGTTTGCCTGCACTTCAGAAAAATAAATGCCGAACAAGAGGGGGCCCAGGACTGAGCCCTGTGGGACACCGCTCGTGACTGGCTTAGAGTCTGACATGGCACCAGCAACTCTAACCCTGTGTGTTCTGTCCTTGAGCCAGTTTGCAACCCATCTTGTGACATATGGGTTTACATCTAAGCTGGTGAGCTTTTCTATGATGCCCGAGTGGGGTATTGTGTCGAACGCTTTTGCTAGGTCAAGGTAGGCTGTATGAACTGCCTTACCCTCATCAATGGCCTTAGTGACTGTTTCGAAAAAGTCGACCAAGTTCAAGAGGCAGGATCTGCCCTTGACAAAGCCAAATTGGGTAGGATCCAGTGTCTGTAGGTCCCCAATGTCTTTATTTATGAGTTCCATTATGATCCTCTCCATAGCTTTGCAGACAAGGCTCATCAAGCTTATGGGGCAGTAATTTCCAGGGTCCGTAGAAGCACCGCCTTTGTGGAGTGGGACCACAGTTGCCGTACGCTATTCTTTGGGTATGTATCCTGTAGTAAGGCTAAGATTAAACAGCAGCCTTATGTGTGGGTTTAGTTCCTCATTGAGTTCGTGTAGCACACAGCCGGGGACACCGTCCGGTCCCATTGATTCTGTGTTTTTTGCTTTAGAGAGAGCAGCTCTCACCTGGGCATCTGAGATGTTTGGGAGGCTAGATATTTCTCCTTTTGGGGGACTTGAATTTTGCCTGTGGCTTAAACATAACATTCTGGAGAGTTACATATTTGTCCCAGAGACTGCCACTCCTATGCATTAGACTTCCCATCCATGTGAAGTTGAGGTCATCTATTACCGAGTTTGCATGCAACCTTAACCAGTGGATGGGGAATGGGAAATTTATACTGGGCTTGGCACCCATGTCTCTTATGGACAAAGGTAGCTTATAAATGCCTGGCTCTCAACATCCTATTTGGATGCAGTACATCATTATTCTTTCAGGTAAACTTGGCTAGGCTTAGAAAGGCCCCTGGGTCATTAGTCTAGTAACAATCTATGAATCTATGAATGTCATTCCTGATCCTCATTAGACTGGCAGAATTGTTAGAGTGTTTACCTTACAGACATATGGTACAGAGTTTCTTTTCACACCTTGCGAAGCAGGACTATGCTTAAAAAGGCCCCATTTCATTGTTACTCTAGTAATGGCCTATGAACCTTTCAGCTTTTTTGAATAATTATTACAGTAGATCTTTCATGTTTTGTATTTAAAACATTGAAAACACTGTTACTTCCACCTTGACCAGTTAGGGTGTTTGTTTTATTTTTCAACTGTTGCATGCCTCTGTCCTCAAGACATTTAACATTCCTTTACAGTTTGGTGCCATGATATTTGTATTTTAAAATCCTTAGGTTTTTAAACCAAGCACGGATACATAAATACTATGTAGGCCAAATGCAAGTCTGCCACTCAAATACTATGGAAAAGGAACTGACCATGTAAACATTTACTCCTGTGACCTCATTTGTTCTTGGGATACTATGCAATTAAGTACCTCTGCCACCCTTCTTCTGGATCTCCCAAGATTATGTCTGTTGCTCTACTACCATATAGCTCTTGTACTGTGCATATAGGACAGATGCTCACCTTCAGGCAGACAGAATAACATTTCTTCAAAATTGCTTCACTGATGCATTCAGTTTTACTGCAATAAACAAATTATATACAAGTTAGCAGTGCAGTATATATCCTTAGCTTACCAAAACTACTACTTATATATTTTTGATTGTTTTGAATCTAAGGACCTGAAAAAGCAATATAAAAATAGTAATTTGATTGCCACAGAATCACTAAATTAGCAGTATTGCTGGCTTATGCTTGATATATTGCCTGGTCCTCTGTAATATAAGAGTTATGTTAGTTTGTGTCATAGGCCCCTCAGTCCTCATTGCTGTCTCTTAATCTGAAATAAATCTGATATAAATTATAGCCTGTATCTCACTGATTAAACATAATGAATGAATTGTACTACTCTGAATCTGTAGTTGGGGGCATCCATGCCATCCCCTCCCATATTAATGAAATACTCATGAACTGAAGACTGAATCACTGATGTCTTGTATTTCTTTACTCAATATTCTGCAGTTGTTCTTTTTGACTTTTCTCATAAGCCTGTAATTCCATGTCTTGTCATTGTTTCTCCTTGATCACCTTACTTTTTATTATTTGTGCTCTTTTAATCTCTCCAGGGTTGACTGGCTTTGGGCCTTCCTTGTAGCTCAGCTAGTATTCTTTAACACTATGCCCTTTAATTTCTAACCCAGTTTTGTTACAGCTACCCTGCCATTGACCATTCATAGCACTGTCTGCACTATTCTTCTTTCAGGGACTTTGACCCCCAGCCCTTTGTATTATTATTTAAAAGAAAACAATACCTAGAAGCATATTAAAATATGATTTATTTTTATATCTTGATATTTAATGCCACCGTATAACTTTATCTGCCCTGCAAATTACTTTATCTTAAAATGGTTTGAAGTGGGTTCACCATTCTAATTAGAGCTTGCCTTTTAGTCTTGCTTGCATTTGCAATGCCTTTTTATGACCTTAGTGCAAAAAATAACTACACTGCATAACAATTAAATACCTGGATTAAGTGAAAAACCCAGGTACATAATGATAATAATCAAAATAATACTAATACTAATACTAATAATATGATGATGATATTAAAATTGTGTGCACAAGTGTGTGTGTGTGTGTGTGTGTGTGTGTGTGTGTGTGTGTATGTGTGTGTGTGTGTGTGTGTGTGTGTGTGTGTGTGTGTGTGTGTGTGTGTGTGTACATGTATATGTATATATATATATATATATATATATATATATATATATATATATATATCAAAAACAACTTATAATAACCCACAAAATACTATATCAACCCGAAAAAACACCAGCACTAAATATGATCATCAAATCATACAGCAACCTGAGGTCACTACGCTCTGCTGACAAACTGCTAGTACAAACAACTAAGAGCATAAATGTGGCTGGGGACTCTCTATTCGCCATCTTGGTAGGCAAAACTTGGAATATGCTACCTGCCGAACTTACTCACCAATCCTACTTAACCCGGTTCAAAAAAAGCCTCAAACTACACTTCCAACAGCATTGGCAGTGTCCCTGCTTAAAGCCCGACTAATCACCACCAGCAGTTCCTCCAAATTCTCCCTAAGCATTTCAATCATATACTCTAATAAGTGTATGAATTATTGAAGGGACTTAGCCCATAACTGCGTGTATTATTGTCTGAAATTGAAGCCACATTAATTTGATGTTGTCTACTATGTTTTATGCATGTTTGTAACCCTACTGAAAACTGCATATTATACTTATCTCTAAATGTTTCTATTGTTCCTAATGTATTTGTCCTCTGCTTTCTGGAGCTTTTCTCCCTGGGCCTCCGCTGAAAATTGACATATATCCAGTTGGACTTTCCAGGTAAATAAATGTAAAATAAAAAAAAAAATATATATATAGATATATATATATATATATATATATATATATATATATATATATATATATATATATATCATGGCTGAGTGTATGAGGGCACTCTGTACAAATGTGGGGAAGGGGCAAAAACAGACCTTTCCCAAGGCATTTGCCTAGAGCCCCAGAGTTTATAGTTGTGACTTTGTAAGTACCCTTTATGAACAATTTATTTGACTCCTTTAAAGTGTGTTCACAACTTTCTTTTACAACTGTCTGGCAACAACATCTGTAAGAGGAGTGTTTTTTTAATAAGAAAGAAACATACAGTACCAGTTTTCCTGATCTAGATGCATGTAATGTAGCTCTACTCTATGTCATCATATGCATAATCCATTTTTCTCAATTATACTATCACAAAAATAACCTCACCTTTGAAAAACCTCACATTTGTCTCTATCTGCTCTCACTCATTGCTTGCTTAACCTATAGAGGACAGTCCGTAGGGTCACCAGTTGTTCCCCATTATTCCTTCCCATCACCAACATTGTGTGTTAGAAATCCTTAGAGTGCTTTGCTGTAACTAAGAGATGCAGACACCACTCTATGCTTATGACTGGAGACTCCTAAAAGTAACTTTTGCTTGCATTTGTGCATACCTATGCATCATAATCGTTTTCAAAAATCATTGTTGTCCAGCAGGGCTACAAAAATCTTATTAAGTGATGGAAAGAGATTCTGCTCAGCTATTAACAGTGTAAGGACAATAACTGTGAAATATCTAAGGATATGAATATGTTCTCACTTGAATTTTTTTAGCACTGCTACTATATATGTCAACAATTCACTGGTCCTGAGTTTGATAACTCTCTTTGTTGTTTTATTTGCTTTCTAATTTTAGGTAGTAAGATAAAGTAGAGAATGTAGATAGTAAGGTCTAGTTAAGTTTACTTCGGTGGCTACCAAAAAAGTGGCTAGAAAATGGAAATCAAAGTTTAAACAAACTGTATTTAAAATGGTGAATATTGTAACAGAGATAAAAGAAATGGAAGTGGGATCTTTAGAAAAGGCTAGGATGAAATAGCAAAGGAAAGTGGAAATTGTGGGAAAATACATAAAGAAAAATGTTTTGGAGGAGGAATGAAGTTTAAGAAAAGGCAGGAATTGAAGAATTTATGTAGTGTTGGAATTATAGGTTCATAGGTGTTTACTAGGCTAACGACCACAATGGCCTTTTTAAGCCTAGCCATGCATCCCAAATCTCTGATGAGTTCTGATACCCTTGATAAGTGTAAACATGGGCCTGGGAGATGAACCATTCACAGGTTACCTGTTTGCATCAGAGACATAGGTGCCAAACCAGGGATGAATTTCCGGTTTCCCATCCAGTTGTCCAAGTTACACTTGAATTGGATTAGGGAGGATCTCTGCTTCACATGGAAGGGGAGCCTGTTCCATAGATGGGGTAGTCTTTATGATACATACCTATCTCTCCAGTAGGTTCTATGTATATCACAGGCAAGGTTTAAGTCTTTAGAATGGGTAATTCTGGTATTGTTTGCTTTGTTGATATGCAGGAGGTCCATCTGAGTGGGGTCTGGCAATGCCCTGTATGCCAGGCATAGCTCTCCCCTCAAAAGCCTGTGGGAGACAGAATACAGGTATAGGGCCTTGAGGCAGTCTGCATAGGACATATTACTTATGCCCTGTATTCTTTTAGTGAGGAACCTCTGCGGACATTCCAGTTGTTGGAAATGCCTGGCTAGGTACATACCAAAGGGGGCACTGTACTCAATGAAAGGTCTGAGGAATACCAAATACAGTGGAACAATGACTTCCTTGGACCTAGATGCCATACCTTTGCTTATATGTTGTGCAACATAGAATGATTTCCTCACCACTGTAGACATGTGATGATCAAAGGCTAGATTACTATCTATGTGTGTCCCTAAGTCCCTGACTATTGGGTCAACTCTAAGGGGTTTGTTGTCAATTTGATAGTAACCAGGGATGGATGACTTCCCAAAGGATACTATTATGGATTTCCTGGCATTTGGTTTTAGTCTATGACTCTGGCACCAGTTGTTTGGGGTCTATATTATAAGCTTGACTGCTTAGCTTGCCGAATGCTGAAACGCCAACAGCTGAACGTCGAAAGCTTAAAAATCGCGAATGGCCACTTACGCAAATTCTTTCATCAGGAAAGAATTCACTTGGCCATTGCAAATTAAAATGAACTTCCAAACCCTAACAAAGTGGGGGGGCTTCACACCCCACCCCCCAATGTCAGGGGTGTGTGCCCTGCACCCCCCTAACTAAATATACCAACTACGAGATTGCTCTACATTGGGGAAGGGCAAATCCCCAATAACAGCCAAACAAATTCTTTCCCGATGGAAGAATTTGCGTAACTGGCCATTTGAAATTTTAAGCTTTCGCCATTTAGCTGTCGATGTTTCAGCATTCGACAAGCTAAGCGGTTGAGCTTATAATATAGACCCATTGTTTGTCTGTGTCAGGCCCTCCTGGAGAACATTTGTGTCAGTGTGAGATTCAATGACAGCTCCTAATTTGCAATCATCTGCAAATGTAGTCATCCAAAGACCACTGACATTGGCCTTGACTTCTGAGAAGTAAATGCCAAAAAGGAGTTGTCCAAGGACTGATCCCTGAGGAACTCCACTTGTGACTGGCCTCTTTGTACAGGTGGACTCCTCAATTCTAACTTCCTGGGTCCTGTCTGTTAGCCAGTTGGCTATCCACTGGGTGACATACGGGTTTCTACCTAACCTCCTGAGTTTGTCAACAATGCCCAAGTGGGGTATTATGTCAAATGCCTTGGCCAGATCAAGGTAGGGAGTATGAACGATTTTGCCCTCATCCATTGCTTTGACAACTTTCTCAAAGATGTTCACCAGGTTGAGAAGGCATGATCTGCCCTTTACAAAACCAACCTGAGTTGAGTCCAGTGTTTGGAAGTTTACTATATTTCTTTTGATCATCTCTATGATAATTCTTTCCATGGCTTTACATATAAGACTAGTGAGACTTATGGATCTATAGTTTCCAGGGTCTGTAGATGGCCCACTTTTGTGCAGAGGGATGACTGTTGCCTTTTTCCATTCATGAGGCACAAAACCTGTTTGGAGGCTACAGTTAAATAGTAATTACAGAGGCTCTGATAGGTCATGTTTCATGCTATTTAGAAGGCATCCTGGGATATTGTCTGCACCCATTGATGCAGTGTTCTTGGTCTTAGAGACAGCATTAAGGACCTGTTCCCTAGTGATAGTAGGGGGAGTTATATTTGATGATATTTCCTGACGGAAGGTTGAGGGGGAGAGGGGAGTAAAGTTGGAGATGAATTTATCACTCAGGAGGTTTGCTGTATCTTCTGGTTCAGTACAGGTGGCTCCATTTACAATGAGCTCTGCACACAATTGTGTATTGCCTTTGAGGTTGCGGACATAGCTAAACATTGTGGTTGTCCTTGGACTGGGAGGCCAAACTTAGCATAAATTTGGCCTTGCTAGACTTTAGTTTTCCTCTGAGTATTTTGTTTAGTTTAATTAGAGTGCTTTTTATCCTGCTGGATTCTGCACCTCCTAATTTTTGCCATGATTTTCTTCTTCCTGTTATACATCTGGTTGATTTTGGGATTCCACCAGGGTGGCTTGTTTTTTGAGTTACTTCTGTACTTCTTCCTGGTGGGTGCAACTGCCTCTATATAGCTATTAACATGGTACAGGGTTTCTGTGAACAGTTCTGCATAGGCAGAAGTGTTTTCAGGGTTTATAGGGGCTTCTTATTTTGCCAGGTTGACACTTAATAGCAGGAGGTTAGCCTTAGAATAGTTCCTGAATATCCCCGGTTTAGCTGGGGGTCCAGGTTTTATTTTTACTTCAAAGGAGACCATTTTATGGTCTGACCTTACTAGAGAGGGCATTACAGTAGGGGATGTGCAGCACTATCCCATATTAGTGAGGACCATATCCAGAATGGTTGCGCCCATGGTTGGTGTATTGACTATCTTGTCCAGGACTGATTATATGGTACAGAAGAAAATATGTGATGTATACATTTTGTAAATTTTAACTTGTTAATATGGTTTCTTTACTTTTATATAAATGTGATAATTCAATAAAGGTGTTTTTTTTAAATACTATCAGAAGAAAAATTTTTAGAGAAAACTATATGTATTTATTTATGGAAAGAGATGTCTTTGGGCAGAAATTTATTTGCTGTTGATGGTTAACATCTTTGTTACGATGACAATGCTTTTTTGTTTAAAAAAGTTGTTCTATTGTTTTAGATATTTCTCTTGTAACAGCTTCCTCTAGGGCATCTTTAAAGAGTGCTGGTTATACTAATGTTAAATTTCTTTTGTGTAACACTAGGATTTAAATAATACATTTAAATGTTAGGAAGCTAAAGTTTTGGGAGAGGGTTATCAGATAGTTATGGTAACAGATAATAGAATTTCGGATAATAATCCTCCTATATGTATATAAAGCCTATCATAAAGTGAGACAAGTGGGGGAGGGGTGGCACATCTATTTTTATATTAGGCAATTTAGTTTCAAATCTATATGAAAATTATAGTGGATCTAAAATTATATTGGTGAAATTTGGTTAGAGAGTAGATATGTTTAACAATTGGTCTTTCTTATAGACCATTAAACCAGAGGAATTTGTTAAGCTTAGTAAAATAACTACCTCACATTTTATGAAAGGTTTTTATGTGATAGCAGGTGATTTGAACACCCCCTTTGTTATTTTACAGGATTATTTACAGAATAAGGGTTTGGTGGATAACTTGGTTAAAAATAGTAAAGAATATGGTTGTTCTCAAACTGTGTCATTCCCTACGAGGGATGATAATATTCTGGATATTGTTTAGATTAGAAATTTGAATTATGTAAACACTGTGAAATTTATCCAGAATCAACTGGATCTAATCATTTTTGTTTCTGTTGGTCTTGGTCTTATGATGTAAACAAGCCCTTACAAAGTTTGAATGATTTTGGGTATTGATAGGGTTTTTATAGGGCTGATTATGAGAAGATTAGGAAGATAATTTCATAATGGGATTGGCACAGTGCAATTTGTTCAAATGATGTAAGGGTGAACTGGTATACTTTGTATAGTGTTTTATAATAAGCAGTGGCAGCTGGTGACTTCAGATCAAAGGGGGGCTGCAGGAGACAACAGAATAGGTGGGGCCAATGGGAAGGGGTGTGAACAACTACAAAGTGGGGGATCTATGCTCAAAACCACAAAAAACGGGGACTTTAATTAAATATGCTGCACTGGGTGCCAAACCATCATTATGAGAGTCCGATCAAGGCAAAATGAAGTATAGAAGAAAAAAAAATATTTCAATGCATTGGCTACATGGCAGCTTAATTCATATCTAGATGTAAACAAAAAGGTTGTGAGGCATGAAAAAAATAAATTACTTTTTAAATATGTTACTGGAATGCCAGTCAAAATCAAGTATAACAAAAAAACAAGCAGCACTCAACTCAAACCACTTCTCCTTGCACTGCAGTTCTAATTATAATTTATATTCAGCTCTATAAAAGTACCAAGTAACATGCTGAAAGTAGCAATCTCTGTGATACCCCCACTTGTAAAAAGGTTTCTTATCCAAAAAAGACCTGCTGCCTGACAACTATCTACTTGTTTCATGGGGAAAATGTGATCAAAGTAAAAAATGAACAGCAAACAAGATACAAGCTCAAGAAAATTGCTTAAAGGATTACTGCATAGGTTATGGACCACACATGATAGATTGGCATTCTGTTTATTTTACGGGTAAAGCCTGCAAAGATGCTGCAAGTCTCCAACAAATGTAATGAGCTTCTGAAAATACTGTAATCTTGTCCTTTATTACAAATACTGCATATGCATTTCAATACCTAAAGCTTATACGTTATCTAGTTATGTAAATATTCTGTGCATGGCAACAACAAAAAGTTGGTAATAGCTTACTTGCATCTTAAAATCTCAGACAAGCTTAACTGATGGTCATTAAAGCATTGCTACTTAAACACAGAGGAATAGGCACTGCAACAACATGCATTTTCTGAATAATAAGAAGCATAAATCAACAGTATACAAATATGACAGAAGACCAGAACATTCTGCAAAATCAAGGACAGATGAAAAGCCACTGTAGTACTTGTGTCTACCTTGGATGGGGGGATACTCTGCACACTTACACTGCATAACTGCTCCTTGCCTTGCTTGGATACATCCATAGTCACTACATGGGGGAGTGGGGTGCAATAAGTATGTCGCAATTTGAAATTACTCTGGCTGACGGTGATGGCCCTGATGCATTTGTCATACCTCTCAACCTCAGAGCAAGAAATCTGGACAAAGCCATAAATAGAATTGGGACTAAGGTCCAAAAATAAGGACAAATGTTAAATATTGCTCTTATAAACTTATAAAGATAATAGAATAGTAGGTCTTGCATTAATATGAATTTTCTGAAGGGTATAAAGTCTGAAACTCAATGTCTGTCATAATTTAGTGACTTCATTCCTAAATGATTTGCCAGAAAACCACAAATTTTATGAGGAACAAACCAAATATAAGAAGCAAAAATCTATTCATTCTGTGAAAATCTGGACAGTTAAGAGGTATAGTTCAGCCAGGGCAGTCTTTGAGTTTGCCACCCTTCCCCCCTCACAAAATCATGGTTGAATGGGGCCTCCCCCCTACAGCCATTCCAATGGCCCATTACTTTGCTATTTTGCCCCATTTGCCAGAAACACTGTAATGTGCATACTGCTTTACTTCTACGATGATTTGGATTTCATTTAAAAGTTTTCTTTTACATTTTACAGCACAAACACTAACAGACATCTGCTAAACAAAGCAATGCAGTCGCAGACTGAAAACAGACTTAGCATTAAAATGTCTCTGCCCTTGAAACTCACATTCATTGAAACAGTATTGAAACCCACTTTCAAAGAAAATAAATCTGGCCAGTGGCAGATAAATATTAACTTTGGGCTGTTTTCAAATCATAGGCCCCTTGCACATGAAACATACATGTGTTCTTTGCTACACCTTCCTGATTGTATTAAATTATATTTCTTGTATAATACAGTACCATTGTTAGAGGGCATTTTAAATTTATTGCTTTGAACATTTTTTCAGTAAAGAATGAAACAAAATGCATGCTCAAATAATGACAAAACTGCCCAATTCAGAACATTTCCATCATAAAAGTCTACTCAAACTTCTACAAACCAGCAGCATCAGTAAATATGCACAATCTCTGCAGAAGTAAAAAGTCATCTAAATAATTCCACATTAAAGAGATCTGTAACTAATGAAGAGGTTGCTGCTAGCAAACAACTGCATATTTCATTGTTTTATCTATAAATAAAGTACCTGTTGTCCTTGAGAAATAAATTGCCTATGTTACATTCAAAATGATAAGCTAGTAATATTGCATTAGGCAATGGATGACAAACTGATAACAAGTTCATAGTTAATAGGTATCTCTGCCAAAGTGGACATTCTCAGGACTGCAGCATCCACCCCCTTTAAAAGTACAACACAGTATCAGCAATGCATCTATATACTGTGGAAGCAGAACCCACAGCCTTCCTTATCAAAAGAAAGTACACTACCTGTTGTGCTATTAACAATGCAAGCAGACTCAGCATAAGCAGCACTAAACTTCTCTTCCCCTGAAGCTCTCAGCTCCTTGTAAAATCCACTCAACACTCAATTGTATCTCTCAACTTTGCAGCACAAGAAATCTGGAAAAAGCCAAAATTTATTGGAGGGGGGGGGGGGACAAAACCCAAAAACCTGGGACACATTTTAAACATTGCTTGTATAATCTTGGAAAGTTGCTAGAATAAAATGCTGTGTTACTACCATGCATTTCACTGCCAAGTCTTGAACCCAGGACCCTGTGTACTAAAGTCAGAGCAACATACCACTATACCAAATCAGCTGTTTCTTGAAAGACAGGAAGACTGAAACTTAAATGGCTATCATTTAGTGAATTCAATTCTCACCACAGCTCTCAACCTCTCAGCACAAGACACCTGGACAAAGCCAATAATGGGGGAATACAGCCCCCAGACATATTCAGTGAATTCAGTTCTCACCATAGCTCACAACCTCTTAGCACATAAAAAGTGTACAAAGCCAATAATAGGGGAATACAGCCCCAAAATAGAGGCAAATTTCAAATAGTGATCTTATAAACTTAGACAATTGCTAGAATAAAAGGTTTTGTGTTACCATGTACTTTCTGAAGAATAGCTTTGTTAAGTTTGAAATACAAGTCCTTCCCACACAGACGTAGCTTCAAAGTCGCCCGCTATCCAGCCTAAGAATACATGTCCTTCCCATGAGAGAAGCTATCTGGCTTGCAGATGTTGCAATCTGATCCCCTTCCAGTCTATGCAGTTATAACGGCATAGACGTCTGGGCATCTCTGTAGTCGGCTTCCTTCTTCCTAATCCAGACTGGTTAAGGATTCCTGTATGCATACGTGGAGTTCCAGGACTCACTATCGTTTTTTTATTTTCATTTTTCTTTTCTTGTTCATTTTTTTCTTTTTCTTTTTACAGCTCGGGGGCTGCAGTCCTGCAGTTCAATAGTATGAGCCGTCCCTGATTATAAGGTTTAATTGAAGAATATGTAGCAATGTGTCATAGTAATTCTAAATTGTTTGGATCATCTTTGTGGAATAATACCTTGGATAAACTGTGTATTGGTTATGGAAAAATATAAAAAGTATCCAGTAAGGAAGAATTTACAGAGATATCAACATGTTAATTGCAGATTTAGGAAAATGGTAAGGGAAGTGAGGCAGAGTTATGAACTGAATTTGGCAAAATACTATTTTTTGAATTGAAAAGCTTTTTGTAGTCATTTGAAACAGTGTAAAACTGATTCTAATTTTGGCATTTATTTGAGATTTGGTGATAACTAAATGACTGATTCTAGCATTGTGGCCAATATATTTTCCCATTTTGTATATGACAAGCAGTTACAGCTTAGTGGTTGTCGTCCAATTGAGATTAAGGGTAATTACCCTGCCCTCTCTTTGTTATGTTCTGAAAAGTCTTCTAGGATGAATAAATTAGCTTTGGCAGCAGGCTCTGATGGTATTAATGGAATCATTCTGTTAGTTATTATAGAGGATGTTTTCCTGTGTTTGAGTTATCTCTTTCAGAAATTTCTTGAAGATAGGATATGTTCCCGGTATTTGGAAACTGGCATACCTAACGGAGGTCATTTATGTAAAGTTGAGAATTATAGCTGTATTAGTCTCACAAGCATTCTGGGACATTTTTTCAAAGTGTGATTTTTAGATCGATTACTGGTATGATAAATGATTGACTGGATATTACTCAGCATGGATTTCTTGCTGGGAGGTCATGTACAAAATTACTTTCCTTCTATTGTTCCTTACGCAAGACATTAGATATTGTTTTAAACATAGATGTTATATATTTAAATATGCCGATGGCTCTTGATATTATGCCACATCATTGGGTTATTTCACATTTACAGGATTACTCTATTAATGGTTATGTAATTAGATGGGTTAAATAATTGGTTAGTAGGACAGAAATGTAGGATTAAGCTTGGGTCTTCTTTATCTGAAAAGAGATTGATTAAAGCAGGTGGCCCTCAAGGTTCTATGCTGGGCCCTATTTTATTAGCATCTTTATGTCAAGCTTTCCTAATGATTATAAGATTTGGTTACTTAAATAAATAGATTATTTTAATATAATTTCAGGTGTATCTGATCAAGTCTATCTTCATTCTTATTTGGATAATATGTACTTATGGGCATTGTTTAATGAAATGAAGTTCAATGTAAGTAAGACCTGTTGTATGCAGTTTGTTGTAGGTAATCCTTATTAGCTTAATGTCTTTAAGGAGATGAAAGCTCTTAGAGGTCTTGGGGTTAAAATTGATAACAATTTCAGTCTCATAGCACAATTGGTGTTTATTAGGAGGTGCTATTCTGAAATGACTAACATTTTAGAATGTAGCTAACAAGAACAGGCTTGTTTTGCTCCTATTTATAAAACTTTAATTAGGCTGATTACTGAGTACCGTGGATCTCTATGTGTGTAAAATAATTTTCAGCCATGTAAACTGGAAATAATTCAAAGGAATTTTACCAGGAGGTTATCTGACATGAGGGGCTTGAGTTATAACATTTTTTTATCATTATATACTATAAAATATAGATTTGTTAGGGGTGATTTAATAAATATTTTTAAAGATTTTAATTTTGGTGAAAATATGAAAATTCATTGGAAGAAACATTAATTGAATACCAAGAAAAATAATTATTTAGTTTAAGTAATGATTTCTGTATGGTTTAATTCTTATTCATTTTATGTAGAGTCTGTATTTTGTGAAAAAAAATATTCCATTAAGTATTAGGGAAGAATCAGAGTCAGTTAATATTTTACTAATGAAATGGATTGGTGTTAGAGTCTTAGAGCCTGCTCTTTTGGTGGCAAGCTCTTCAAAGGACTGTCTAGTCTAGACATTGAGCTTATATAAAGTACTTTGAACATTGATTAAAGAAAAGACAGTCTGTATTTTAAAGAAAAAATAAACTCGACCAGTTATGTAAAATCATTCAGGCATTTTTACAATATGAAATGAGTATGAACCTGTTTGAAAGTGCATTAAATGACGGATGGCTGTATTTACCACCTGAAGAGAAATAAAGTGTTACACAGTAAAAACAAACAAAAAAAGTGTTGCATAAAGAGTTGTATGAATACTGTTGTTTTGGGCATGGCAAGAAACCCTGAACAGTAAAACAGCCCAGTGTGGACAAGCTGCTAACTTTGAAAAACAAAATGGACATAGTAATCCTTTTGATGCTTCTAGATAAAACTAAGCAAGTTACTTTGAAAATGTGAAGTTATATTACTTATATAATGATGTTTTAGAGGATAAAAAGGCTCATAGGCTTTTAGGTTCATAGGTAAGTTCTTAGCAGTCTGCAGATCATTACAAACCTAACCAATAAACCATATTCAGAGGTCCAATCTAGCCTCAAGAAAAGCGATAAGCTACCATGGGAGAATTTGAGGATATCCATCCAATTATCTGGGTTTACCCTGAAAGTGACAAGGGTACTACTCTGCTTGCCATGCAGTAGAGGTTTGTTCCATAGGTGGGGGATACATTGGGATATGAATCTGTTATACTAACATGTCTTATTTGTTTGTTCATGAAGTATTAGTTCCTTTAACTTGTTATTTGATGAACCATTAGTTCTGTGAAGGAAAAGAAGGTCGAAGAGGGTTGACTTTTTCATGGCACAAGACAAAGACCCAAAGGAGGAGTCTTTAAGAAAGTGATGGCCACAAAGTGGTAAAAGCTGTAACTTAAAGACATAAAAACTGAATAAAAAATTCTAAATAAAAAAAAAACAGCTTCTGTATAAAAACAAACAGCTCTTTATTCCATAATAAAATGATAGAATTCAGTAAGCACTTTCATCCTGTTCCACAAGACTTCTTCAGACTGAATAAACTCACAATTCAACTCAAATAAATACTAGTAAAATCATATCAATAAACTGGCTAATTAGTTAATTAATGTTTTAAAACTTTCCTTCTTACATATGCTGTGAACTCTTCTCTAGTGTTCAAGCCATCTGGATAGCAGGCATTCAACTTAACCTGCCACAGATACTCTCTCCAACTTTATTCTTCCTCTGCATCAAATATCTTTTCATAATTTTCTATTTTCTTTTTTTTGCCAACAAACATCTTTATTACATTTTCACATATGACATAGGCAATCTTACATTTATATAAATGAAAAATAACATGACTCTATTTTACTTGCAAACAGTATACATCACAGACAGCACTGAAACAACTGTAGTTGCAAACATTCTACATCACATATAATCTATCCAGTCATTGTCAGTTAAGCATTATATGGTTCATTCAAATCCTACCTCTTAAATCTCGTTCTTGCTCAGCATATATTATTTCCACAATTCTAGTTTTTTTCCTATGTAGTTTGCTGCCTCCTATTTGATCCAAAACTGTGAATTTAAAATCAGCTTTACACTTACCACTGTTATAATGCTTGCTAAGTACATTTCTTTCATCACATTTTGATATGGCATACTTGTGCTCATATACTCTTCTATACAATTCTCTAGTGGTGTGGCCTACCTAAAAGGAAGTGCAAGAGTTACATGTAATTAAATAAAGCACAAACTTTGATTTGCACATGTATTTGCCCCTAATCTTGACATTAATCTTGTTCACAATAATTTCATCTACCCGTGTGTAAATATTGACAGTAATTAGTGTAATAGCATTTATACATACAAAGCTTTCAGATGTTTTTATTAATGACATGAGCCAGGTAGAAGGATTTCTGAATCGTGATGGTCAAAAAATACATAACTGTCAACAAGAGTGCCTAGATCTTTTATGATTGTGTCTGATTGGAGGGATGTGTCACCTATATGTTAACATGGTCTAACCTATATTGGAGCAATTGAGATTCAGTAGAAGATTGATTAAAAACTTTCAATTTGGAGTCATTTGCAAGCTTAGATAACTACAGGCCAGGAGAGTTGGCTTGAAGGTTTGGGAAACCAATGACAAATAGGAGAGAGCCCATCACTGACCCTGTGCTACACCACTGGTACCTCTAACCACATGAGTTCTGTCAGATGACCAGTTAGGTATCCACTACATAAAAGAATGATTTATACTCAGATTTACAAGTTTGGTAATGCCTTCATGGGGAACAGTGTTAAAGACATTGGCCAAGTCCAGATATTTGTAACCACTATCCAGTGTTTACATGACTTTTTCAAAGAAATTAATGAGTTTAAAGAGGTAGAACCTTTCTTCAACAAAGCCAAATTGGTGATTGTTCTGGGTTAACATTTTTTCAATGTCCAGATTTATGAGGTTTGAGAGAATATGTTCCATAGCTTTACATATAAGGCTAGTGAGACTAACAGGTCCAAAGTTGCCAGGCTCTGTTGCTGGGCCACCCTTGTGTATTGGCATTACAGTGGCTGTTTTTCAGGCTACAGGAATGTAACCACTGGGGAGGCTTAGACTAAAGAGGTTAAGTAGGGGTTCAGATAGGCCATATTTGGCACAGAGAATCAGGAAACTTTGTAAGATATCCAGACCCATGGATGAGGTGTTCTTATTTTGTGAGAGGACTGACACGACTTGGTGTATAGTAATTAAATGGGGTGGGTATGACTGGGGAAGCTATGTAATACTAATAAGTATGTGTGAAGTAAAATTTGTACTGAATGTATCGGCTAGGGTAGTAGCTATGTCCTTTGAATGAGTGGTCAGTATTATTTTGGATTAGTTCCGAACATTGTTCAGTGTCAGTATTTAACTTCTTGATATAGTGAAATAAATATTTGTAGCTATTTTTGATTTTAGTGACTATTTTAAGTTCATATTCAGATTTGATCTTCCAAATAGTTCCCTTAAGTTCTTTACTAGTTTAAGTGTGCTGATAAGACAAATAGAATAAGTCTTCTTATAAGTATTAAGAAATTTCTTTCTTTATTTCTCGTTAATATTTATCTCATTCACTCCAATGGAGCCCAGAACCTAAGACTTTTAACAGAATCAAATTATGTACTCACATTTCAAATAAATGCTTGTATGTCTGGAACCACAGGAGTTATGAAAGAAGTATAAATGGCAAACCCTTCATTTCAAACTATTTTTATAGTGGTGATATTCTTTAGGTTCTAGGTCTTAAACTGAATTGTATAAGTCACAGTAAACAGAGTCACTATTATGTTTATAATATTTTATAAACAACTTAAAATATCTCGGCAACCAGCATTTTATTCATCTGGTTAAGAGCATTCGTATGAGTCTAAGGAGTTCTGTCTGTGTTACTTGGTTGTTGAGATATTTGGAAAAATGTGAAAATTATATCTACATACATTAATATAATAAAAACAACATTTAATATCTCTTTACCTGCACTAGACAGTGGTCGAATATTAATGCAGTTGAGTTTGCTATTGTGTAAGCTTTAAGATGAAATATTTTAAAACCTTATGCACAGCATTGTTTTGGAATTATTGATGCCAATATGAAGAAGCAATATTTGATGCCTAGAGGCATCAGTAGGAGTTAACTGTAGATGCACCTGGAGGCGTGACTTGGATGAAATGAGATTAGTATTCTACAATAGTGGGTTGTTTTTAAATTTCTCATTATATTTGCTGCAGATATGGGCTACCTTAACAATGCAACTATTTAAGGAGTAGAAGCCAGATACATAGGATACAGCTTTAGCAAAAGGATCTATCAGTGGAGGATTAAAACAGAATGTATTTAAGCCATTAACAGATTGAAAAAGGCATGCTTTTGAGAAGTTCCTAAACACAGAGCATTTTCAAGGGAAAGGATCACCAGTTTTAAAGGAAAATTTCACTGATTTGTGGTGTAATTTATGAAATGAAGATGATATACATGAAGGCATGTAAGAGGTATCCATATTTGTGATGGTAAGATCCAGTTGTTGGGGCCCCTAGTATGTTGGTTAACTGTACAAAGGGGTTAACATTTATAATGTTAATAAAGTACTGGGATGTGGACTACTGGCACTGTAGGTCTGTCAGTTTATTGATGGAAAGTTGAAGACCCCCAGAAGAAAGTTGCTGGGTTTAATGGGGATTTGGTAAGACATGTGCAGACCATCCCTGGCAAAGCAGGAAGGCTTGTCAGCCATCTCGTCTCAAGTTGACACATACTGGATCCCCCTAGAATGACACCAATCACATATTTGATTATTAAAACCAATTATCTTGCCTTTGAATCTCAACAAAATTCTGGGTGATGGTAAAATAACATGTAAGACCAATCTCTTTCCTGTCACAGAGAAATACATAGCAAGTTCAATCATATCCTTCTGTGTGTCCATTTGGGTAGAGCACCTAAGATCATTCACCCTCACACATGGCATTTTTAGGTCATATTAAGAGACAGATTGATTTGTACTGTATACAGTGAAAGCATGTCAAATAAGTTGTTTTACTAAGCATTAAACACAGTAGGATTAATAGAAATAGCAATCAAAGACACCCTAGAATTACAGTAATATGTGATTTAGACTGGGATGTAAAGAGATGTGCTGCATATGTGACCAAGGGCTGCACAGCATAGTTGCAGTGCATTGCAGTATAAAAAATACTTAAATAACTAAATGGGGACACAGTGTGTATCTTAGCATATAGCCATGCTCCACTGTAGAAATCAGAGGCGCATAGAAAAAGTGCAAGATGACGACAGAGCAGAGCAATATGTAAGCAGATGAACAAGACAACAGGCATGAGATACCTCACCAAAAACTTACAAGGGCATTTTAACAAAGTAGTAGCACTTAGCATGAGGCTGTGCATGCTGTAGCAGAATGCTGGAAAGCATCACATAACAATGAGATACACTTTACTGTTAGCACCTGTGGTGTGTCGTCTAATCAGCTGGACATCTGTTGGCCAGATAAAAGGAGACAAAAGGAGAATACAATAAAACAGAAAGCGGGAGAACATTGCTAGTAGAGGTAAAGAAATGAGCAAGTAGGGAAAGGTAAGATACATATCTCGTGGGATAAGGCCCCTTTTTATATTTGACAGAATCAGGGGAAAGTTGAGAAAGAAATAGGGGAAGATACGTGAGGAAGGATAGAGAGCAGGCGTAAACACACACAAAGTATGGACAAACAGAGGCAAATGTTGCACACTAAAAATGGGGAGACCTGGGATGGATAGAGACAAAAATGGGCAGATAAATGGAGTGGGGGAGGACTGACAATGTACAAGGGATGATAATGTTAGTGACTCCAACAATGTGAAAGATTTATGTGCTCTTTCTGGTTCCATTAGTAATGAAAATGAAACGATGTCTGTGATTCTTCAGGGCAAAGCTGGTAAGATCAGAATTATAGGCACTATAGACCCCTAAATATGTTGTTTATAATTGAAACAAGTGGACAGATTTGAATTTCCCAAATATTTATTGGTGTACTGTGTCATCAGAAAAGGGAGTAGAAAACATAGTATTATTTGCACTACTTAGACTATTTCTGTCACAACATGTACAAAATGCAACCAGCAGTTAGAGTGTTCTGGATGTGATATCGTCTGCCCCAGGGGTTAAATTCTATGGTGCAGAAAATAAAGAGCCTTTAGAAAGTTCTGACCACTTGACAAATAAATGTAAGATTGGTGGGTACCAAACAGTTAAACATGTTAGCAATTCTATGGAAAAAAAAATATAAGGCTGACTATAGTAACATTATACAGGAAAAGTTGATTTGGAATTGGGAAAAAGAATGTTTGAAATTCAATGCTCAAGAAATGTGGAGTACTTTTTACAGGGAATTTTCCATTTAATTGAAAACTCTGTTAAAGAAGGTATATGGAAGGAATAGGACGTTGGGGCCACCTTGGCTGTTTGTCGAGATAAAATGAGCACAATACAACAAACTATAGACAATCAGTTAAGAACATAAGAAAGGTTATTAGGCAGGTAGAAATAGAGTATGAGGGTAATCTTAGCTCTTGGCTGAAAAATAATAAGAAAGCATTTTTTTTAATGTATTATTATTTATTTTATTTTATTTTACATTTGTTTACCGGGAAAGTCCGACTGGACACGTCCTTTTTCAGGAGAGGCCTGGGGAGAAAAGCTCCAGTTAGTGCGTATACATACATACATGAATAACATCTGAATATTTAGGCAAGACATATCAAAGTACAACTGGCAGTAGATGCATTGCATAATTTAACCGTGAGTTAGATACGTCAGTAAAAGATGAGATAACACCAGAGTGTAGTACATTGAGATATAGTGTATTTTTTCACAAGTGTTATATAATCTAATAGTACACTAGAGGAATTTTATGAAGGAATGAGAAGATATAGGTAGTAAGAGAGTGAAGAGGAGGCAGTATATGTAAACTCAAAGTGTGTGATAGCAGGATTTAGGCAGTGGTGAATAAAGTAGGTTATTAGAAGGTCGACTAAGTTATGGTGTTATAATTTCTCAGAGTTAATTAGTCAGGAAGATTTGTAATGGAGACAGTTGAGAGTGAGATGTTTTCTGTCAAGTGATGGTGGAACATGGGCAGAGTGATTTGGTAAGGAAGTGTTGTTTTAGGTTAGTTTTGAATAGAGGTAGAGATGTTATGGAGGTAATGTTGACTGGCAGTTCATTCCAGATTTTATCTCTGTAGTTAGCAAATAGAGAACCCCTGCTTGATTTTTGGATAAGTAGGTTTGTATTTGTTGCTTGTTGGAGTAGCGTAATAGTCTACTGGTACAATAGGCTTGAAGAAGGGTTTGTAAGGATGGTATTTTTTCAGGATTTGAGCGGAGTTTGTGGGCCATTATTAATTGTGTATACTGTAGAAGATGGGGGAATTGTAGCCAGTTGAGTTGTTTGAGTGAAAGGCAGAGGTGTGTTCAAGTTGATGTTCATATGTGTCATAAGGATATCTCATCAGAAGTTATGATTTGGGGATGGTAATCATAGTATATCTGATCCGTCAGAAAATGCAAAAAGCTTTAGAGAATTTTCTTCTCTTGTTTCAAATAATGTCGCAAGGTGGAAAGGTGAGGATCATCATTCATTTGATAGTTGTATGGATTGTCAATCATTGAGGAATTAGTAAGGTCTGCATTGCGGAATACTAAAAAGGATAAAGCTTTTGGACCAGAGAAATTCTATGGGATATGAGGCATTTGGGATCATCTGGAATATTGCTTACTGTTTTTGTTCCCAAAACACTTTGCAAAGTGATACAGTTCCAATACAGTGTTTCTGTACATAAAGGTGGTAATCCTGTAGTAATTATAGACCAATCAGTCTTACTAATTCAATTGGAAAATGTTTTGAAAGAATTTTGATTTCCTTGATGATGAGAATGCTGTATATTTTTATATATTTTTAACACAGATTCTCTGGAGAGAAAGGACCATTACAAACATGATCTCTTTATTCAATTGGGGTTGAGACTTTGGATAATAATATTGCAGTGGAAGTGATTTATTTAGAGTTGGCCAACCTGTTTGATGCTTTCCCACATAGATTAATGACTAAATCAGCTGAGGATTATGGTTATTGGCAATATACAATTAGATGGGTTACAAACTGGATGAAGAGAAGGTTGGCAACAGTATGTATTAAGGGGGTACATTCTAAAGACTATACTATAAATAGGGGAGTCCCTCAGGTTTCAGTGTTGAGACATTCATGTTTTACATGTGTATGTACTTTTCTCCTAGTATGCAAGGCAGATGGTAAAATTGGGTTAGATCAATAGTGTGGTGAAAGACTTTATTGGTCTAGTAAGAAATGGAGTTTGACTATAAGTGATCTGCATTGTGGTCATTTAGCCATATTCAAAACATTAAAACATTGAAACATCCGGCTGAGGATAGGCTAGAATATGGACAGCATATTAGCTTCTTACTAGCCCTGAGGGACATCACTGGGATCTACTGTATGGTTCAGGGTAGCTGATAGAAGGGGCCACTTTTTTTTTAATGATTCAATGGACTAGAAGTGTTTGCCAAGTAAAGCAGGTGATTATGCTAGACTAACTACATCGGAAAAGTTGGAATCTCCACTGCAGCATTCAGTACCAGCCCTGTAACATCTTTCCCCACAGCCACACTCAGTACAGGGGCAGGTGGCAGCTAATGAACCTAGCATCATTATGGCCTGTGTGATGGAGACAGGGTGGGAAAGATGCCATCAGTAAAGATATACTAAAAGTAGGGCTATATATATATATATATATATATATATATATATATATATATATATATATATATATACATATATATATATATATATATATATATATATATATATATTTATACACGCACATACATATACATACATATATACACAGACACACACTACAGGTCCTTAAATCATTCTTAGACTAATCCCCTTTGTGCCAAATGTCTGATTGGTTGGCTTTTCGCTTTATTCATGTTGAAAAAGAAAGGGACTCATAAACCATCACATTTAGGTATATGTGAGAGAGACACAGCAGTGCAAAGTTACAGTCCCGCATGTGAGTGCAAGATAGCATAAGCCTTCTTTGATCTCTGCAGCATTATGTGAATAGTTATGCACATTAACCCATTATATGCCTCAGTGCCATGTGAATTTATGTGAATAACAAAAAAAAAAAAAGATGAGCTCCTCTGAAATTGAGGATACAAATAAAATAAATAAAAGGTCATACAAAGCTGTATAAAACATCTTCTGCAATCTATTTGAAGTATACACTCACATTAAAAGACATTTAATCAGCTGTGAGTTACCATCCACAGGTGCTTGAATAACTGGCAATACTGCATTTCCACCTTCTCCGCAACTCATTTATACTACTTATCTGTGACCTGTAACAGCTTGTGCCTGGGGCAGCTGCCCTGTTTCCCCCACCCAAGCTACTGTACTGTCACCACTAGCACTAGAAAATAGCCCCCCTGTACTTAACTACTTGTTATGTCCTGGTCTTGGCATCTGTCAGAATCAACAATATCTGGTCTGAACATTGCTCTGAATGACAGTGACAACACATTTTAAACCTGCAATTTTCAAACCATTACCAGTGTCAAATATGTAATTATACTAATAAGCAAATCTTTGCCTGAGCTCTACTTTCAACTGCTGGAGATCTTCAGGATGGTGCTGCCACAGGTCATCATATCAATGTCTGCACTGTTCATTGGCATGGAGGATATAAAAGGTCTCAATTGCAGTTTCAGTCAGTCCATACCAGGTATCCACCAAGCAACTGTGCCAAGAACTGGCTGCTAAAAAAAGCAAGATTGCTCTTTTCACCCTAGATAGGAGCTCTCTGTGGGGCACTAGCACACAAAGTCATCAAAATAAATTTCATCAGAAAACAGGATGGCAACCTGGGATTCAAGTGGGTAATAAGAATTTTGAATTGCAAGCTACCCAGCCTAATACTGCCCTGAAGCATGACATGCATACATATGTAGGCAACATGTATGAACCCACAAGTGTGGCACATCATATGCATGTGGTGTAACCTTGCTGTGTTTTATGTCACCCTTACCCTTCATGGAAATTTAGCAATTCACAGATGCATGTGTAACCTGGGTTCACCTGCATATATATTAAGCAAAATGCTATATAATTGCAGGTTTAGAATCTATGGCACCATCTTTAATGCCAAACTGTACATCAAAAAAGCAGCAGCAGTTAATCAATTGAGCAGTAATAAGCATGTTTCTGCTAACAGAAAAGAAATGTTTAAATATGGAGAGTCCTGATGAGTTATATTGCATTCTGCAGTATTATGGTAATATTTATTTGTCCATGTTTTTAGACACATGAGCCTTTGTCTTAGAATAGAGTGCAGGCAGTTTTACTGATATGTATTGTGCTTATCTGCAATGTGACCTTGGATATATTCATTACACTAGGATGTTTAGCTGTATATCTATATTGTATATCTGGGAAGGCAGCCCAGATTATCAGGACCTCCTATCTCTAAACTATCCTGTTCATATCACATAGAGTTGATTGCTGTATTTGTAGATACTGTGGGGCAGATAAAATGGACCTCCCTGGGGCCATAGCTCAGTAAGCCTCTATTACCAGTGACACCCAAAGTGCACCCCACCCATGATGTCTTTGAATGTCATCCTTCACCTCCATATACATGTCGGCCTCATTACAACTACTCTACCTGTATATTGTTTACTTGTCTATCTCTACCAGTGGTCTGAGGTATCAGATGAGTCCCTGTCTAGACATAGCAAAGTGTGGCACATTTTGTGTTTCTATCCCTGGTCCCACCTATTTACCCATGAAACCCCCCTGTGCTTGTTAGTCTACTGTTTCAAGCAGTCACCAGCATATAGCAAGGTCTTTTGTTTTAAAATGTGCCATCATGTCCTCCACAGATAGCAGAGATTGGACAATTTCAGACATGTAGAAAATAAAATAAAAAAAGAAAATTATAATAAACTGGGATAGAGCACTGCAGGCAGTTATGGCCCATGGGTGGAGCTTTTTGGGGAAAGAGATTTTTAGCAGTCCCTACATAACCATGTTTGGGAGTCAGTGATTCTCAATACTGTAGGTGGCCAGAACAATACAATATATCAATGTGGGAGGCATGCCACCAATGTGATAACAGAGGCCTGCAAGAAGACATGTAGTGTAGTATAAGGGACTTCAGCCAATGATGTGAGAGCACCTAATAATACAAGCCTAACAGATGTGGAGGACAGTCCGCCATCCACACATTATGATGAATGTACAGGTATCATACCAGCAGAAGTGGCCACTGGTGTCAGAACTTCCCAACTGTCACATGTATCAGAGGGGGATGCACAATGTGTATAGAGCAACTGTGCATATACAGGGGGTAGGCAGGTCATAAACACCAATGTATATGCTTCCCATAGCTACATTAAGTGGTAAGGCACCTATGAATGGCAGTGGAGGCATGTTTCAGTTCTCTATTTACAGTTTCAAGTGGATCATTTACATACATGCAAACCTCTGGGCCACTCATTTAGCATGGGTTTTAATATTTACTGTATTCTGTGTTTTGTTGTACTTTCACAAGGCTGGGCCTTTGCTACTGTGACACATGGACAGGCTAGGTCTATACAATGAGCTTATGTCAGCACCTGTGCAGGGTCTTAAGATAATGCCAAGACACAAACCAAGTTAGAGTCACATGATGCACTAGCACTGTCTTCTTCTTCCTGGGTAGTCTTTCTGTCATTGTTGAGGTTGACATTATGGCCACACTCACAACTGAGCTACAGGCCGTACTGCATGAGCATTCACCATCCCCATCAGGGGATGCTCCCCCATGACTAATAGCACCTGCACTGAGAGCATGCTATATCTAATGTGGGTATACCCTCTAAAAGACAGCCCACCAGGGGTTTCCAGCACCAACAGCCAATGCCTAGTATGCAGGCAGTGCAAAGGCTCAATCAACTGATGTGCATGGCTTTTATCTGGGCACAGTCTGCAGCTACCTGTGCTGACATGGAGATGATTGCGTGTTGTGCAGCATCTGTGAGAATGCCACCCAGCACTACTGACATCTTTACAACAACATAGAATGCAGGCATGACAGCATGTGCTGCTGGTAAAGTAATTGGAAGAAAATAAATGGTGAGTATAGAGACCAGGATAGCAAGTCTAAATCAGGCTTTTGGATAACATGACAGATTCCTCAGACAAAAACAGAGTGAGGAAAGAAAAATTGTCAGTTTGATTTAATGTCTTTAGTTACACAATACGAGTCCAACAGACAGACAGACATTATTTAGATCAAACCAGAAGTATCAGGACTTTGGCACACTGTGGGTAAATAAAGCACCACATTATCGATAACTTCCATGAAGGAATAGGAATAACCGCTCAATCATATATCAGCAAACAAATCTAATGTATCACTAATGAGTTGTACAGGTTAAAAACTTACCACTGCAGGTAAAAAGAAAATGACAGTTGCATATAAGAATAAATTCAAATCTTGAATACATATTTGCGTGTGAAATGGAAAGGACACAGCAAAAGGCGGAATTGGGGATGAAAGGACTTCAGTTAAATGAATGCTGTATTAAAAAAGGTGCCATATGGTAGGTAGCTGAAACCGTAATGAATATTACAGATACAAGGCTGTCACTCTTATTGGCAGAAGCTAAGCAGTTATTTACTTAACACTAGAGAAACAGTATACATAAAGACAAGACTTGAACCAGAACTAAATGTTGGCACAAAATTTAGGGAGGCTGGAACAATGCACTGCAATATAACACCTAAATTTATCTTCATTTCATGAATTGGCATCCTTCACATCAGAAAAAGAGCTGTGGTTAAGGACCAACTCATGAGAATGGCAAGGATGATTAAGGATGCCCAAGTTTTTCTTAAAGAATGTGGCAAAGTTCTGGACATGTTTACTAGCAGAGACTATCCTAAAGCATTTTTAGAAAACATTAAGGAAGAAGTCATAACAAAAAGACATGTAGGTTTTTATAAAACCAATTGGAGGTTAGTAATAAGCCTGCTGACATCCTCACAGATAATGGAGGGGGAAGGTAGCATGAATAGCGAAATTTTGGGAACCCGTGACATTTATCAACATAAGTTATTTATCACCACATACAATTTTGACATTCAAGCCATTTTCAATTGTTTTAAAAAGAACTGGGCAATTTTTTTGTTCAATCAAGATTTAATTAATAAAATTGGGGAGAGACCCCATATTGTGTATAAAAAAGATATATCTTTTAAAAAAGCATTAGAATGTAATGTTAATACCACTAATAGAAAAAAAAAGGGATTGCCAAGTGTGGTCAGTGTTCTCTGTGCCCAAATATACTAGTAGGAGACACAGTTACAGTGAGAAGTGTTATATATATATAATATTTATAAGTATTTCTATTTTGAGTCACAACAAGTTGTTTGTATTGCATGCTGTAATACATGCCCAGGTTTTTTTTATGTGGGCAGAACCTCTAGGAAATTAAAAGAGAGGATTTATGAACATCTATCATATATTAGGAAATGCAAGAATACAAATGCCTCATATAGGCCTATTGCAGAATTTCCTATCCATTCTTTTAAAATTACCATTATTAAACAGGTGGTGAATGATCTAAGGGGTTATATTGTTGATGAACATTTGGACAAAAAATGAACTGAAGTGGCAACTATTGTTGAATGCTACATGTCCCCTGGGTTAAATGATAACATGTTCTATCATTGCAATATTGAAGTTAAAGCAATTGGAAGTTTGACATTTTTATACTGTCTGTTCCTTTTAATGGCTCCATATTTCAGTTTTATATATTTTTAGTGACGTTATTTTTCACTGGTTGGTTTTAACAAGGCAGTTTAATTGGCAGGTGTTTTTATATTTAAATAACGTGTGAAATTGTGTTTGATTTTTTTGTTCTGGTGAAGTTCCTATGCTCAGGAATGAAAGTACTCAACTTTTTTTCTTTAATAAATAGCTTTTATATATACCTGGTGTAGTTGTCCTTTTGGCTGTTGCCACATGGGATTGTAAGAATTAGGAGTCTTGTGATTATCCCGAGAGCTGCCTTTCATGTATCAGTTCCTATAGTGATCATGTAATATTTTAGATGCCCTACTAATTATCCTTTTTTGAAAGCAGTTTCTGTTCAAGATTCAAGTAAAAACTCTACCAGTGCAGGTATTTTGCTTAAGATTCCCCTATACCTTTCTCTTTGAATATACTCTGATACCTGTCTGTGATAGGAAAGGCAGTCTCTAGCCTGCAGTCCAAATGTCTCCTTGGCCTCTTCCCATTCTATTACCTTCCCTCTCTAGTTAATTGTTCCCAATACCTTGGTTCTTTTGCCAGTTTCATCCAGTATATTCCAGCCCCCTCTTGCCTATTCTCTGTACCCCTAATTGCAATCATCCCTATCAGCAGAATCTCTTTCTCCATTCTTGTGTTGTCTTAGCTCTTAGAATACTTTCTGCGACTTTATGAATATAATATTCTGTATGACTGTTGTTAGTCACCTTAAGGATCTGCATCCAAAATCTCAGGCTCTCCTTATCTCTTGAATTCCCCCTGCTTCATCATCATCCCTTCTCACTTTTAATTCTAGTTTCCTGCTTGTGTTATATATAGGAGTCTTAACTGTGTAGCTCTAAAATATCCCTTCAAATCAGGCAATCGTAAACAACCGTGTTCAGTTGGGAAGATCAAATTATACTGCTTGACTCTTGCCCTCTTCTCCTCACAGATAAATTTATTCAGCTCTTTATTAACTACTATCCACAACTTCTCCTCTGGCTGATAAAAATATGCCTGACCTGTGCATAAAACTGAAATGATTAAAAAATTATTTTACTGTTTTAAACTTCCTATCCCTATCCGCAGACAAGAGCTTCCAGTTTCTCAGTTTTTGTTATATTTTTCAGTCTTTTACCACATATGTTTAACTGCCATAACAGAATCCTTTTTAACCCATATTCCTAAATATGTCATTTTATCATGCCCAATAAGTATGATAGGTATTGTTGAACTAATTGATGTATGTGTACTTTATTTACAGGCATAGCTTTTGTTTTATCTGCATTAATTTTTTATTCTGAAAAAAGGTGGAGGAGACCAGATGGCTTAATGGTTAAGGTCTTCACCTCCCATGCACAAGGTACAAGTTTCGATGCTAACCTCCGACCAATGCCTGTTTGGAGTTTGCATGTTCTCACTGTGTCTCTGTGGGGATTTCTCCATGTCTGAAAAACATGCTGAGTGTTTCCATCTCAAACTCACCAATGAATGGAGCTGTGGGCAGCAGCACAGACTCTAAATGGTGCCCTATAGGGGTAAGAGTTGTACAGACCAACCATTTTGGGCATCTACTATGGTGTGCAGTATCCTCAAGATAGGAGAACATGGATCACAGGCTGTGTGCTGTGGCAGGGCTAGCCACTCAGCAGTGTAAAATATGTCTCTAGGTGATTTGGTCATGTTGATTA
Organism: Protopterus annectens; assembly: GCF_019279795.1. Lineage (NCBI taxonomy): Eukaryota > Metazoa > Chordata > Ceratodontiformes > Protopteridae > Protopterus > Protopterus annectens. The sequence goes on along the minus strand of NC_056732.1, from coordinate 1,027,580,847 downwards.
ATGTCGTCAAAAATGGGCATGGGTAGTTACCGGTGATAAGTGGGTTGAGGACCCAGCCTACTCTCACCCACGCCAGGGACCCTCGCTAATGGTGGGAGGGGTATATGTGCCCCTATTGGCCAGTGTGTGCCCACCATAAAGTCCAGAAGCCCTGGGCCAATAAGCTACTGGCTGGCCGGTGTCTATTTGCCCAGCCTGGGTTACCTGGGATAGCTCTGTTGACCGAAAGCTGGACGTAAAATCAACCAACCTGCCAAACATGAACTGAGAATTGCTACGCTTAATGTAGGTTCACTAACAGGATGCAGCTTGGAAGTGGATGACATGATGATATGGAGGAGACTGGACATCCTATGTATCCAAGAGACAAGATGGAAGGGCAGTGTAGCAAAGCCACTTGGATTGGGATCGAGACTCTACTACTCAGGTGGGGGACAGGCTAGAAATGGTGTAGGAATTGTGCTGAGAGAGAGGCTTCAGAAGGCAGTGAAGGGTATCATCAGAATTAAAGATAGACTGATGGCAATCATACTCCAGTGTAATGATAGGGCAGTATTCATAATCTCAGCATATGCCCCACAGCAGGGTTGTGATAGTGAGGAAAAGAGTGCATTCAGACAGCAGTTGCAGGACCTACTAGATAAAGCAGGACAACATGAATTGGTGTTGATAATGGGTGACTTGAATGTACATATTGGGACAGACAGAACTGGATATGAGGACTGCCTTAAGCCATTCTAGACTTCTGTCTGGCAAATGGCTTGATAGTAGTCAACACATGTTTCAGAAAGAGAGACAGTCACAAGATCACATACAAGAGTAGCCAACATGCAACTCAGGTAGACTTCCTCCTAGTAAAGAAAAGGCACTGGGGTAGAATCCATGATTGCAAAGTCATCCCCAGTGAAACAATTGGCCCACAGCATAAACCATTAGTTGTCACAATCAGCAGTAAGCAGTGGTCAGAGAAGGCTCTAAGATCAACAGAGACCAGGCTGAAGACCTGGACGTTGACTGGAGAGAAAGTACTGCAGTTCAAGGAATTACTCAGGGCTCTTGCACCCCAAGAAAAGGAAGAAATAGGTGGAGTTGAAGAAGAGTGGTAGTGCCTAAAAACAGCATGGGTTAGGACTACAGAAAAGATATGTGGCTGAGCCAGGTATGGAAATAAGGTACATAAGGAAAGCTGGTGGTGGAATGCAGAAGTCTAGGAAGTCATCAAATGAAAGAAGGAGTGCAGGAAAAAATGGGAGATAGAAAAGACCGACCAGGCTAGGAAGGACTACTGGTTGGCTAAAATAGAAGCTAAGAAAGAAGTTGCAATAGCAAAGAATAGGGCATCGGAGGCACTCTACCAACTTCTGGAAAGTGACTCAGTAAGGGGCACAAAGAAACTATATCAGGTTGCAAGGCAAAGACAGAAAGATAAAGAAGATAGTCAGACACCCTTCCTAAGGGATGCTAGCAACAACCTGATCACCAGTCCATAGGACATCAAAGGCAGATGGAAGGAGTATTTCCAGCAGCTTCTGAATGAAGAAAATCCTGCAGAAGCTGTACTGCTCCAGAACAGCCTACAATGAGAGAAGAAGAGGAGCCCACCCTAGAAGAAGTAAGAACAGCACTAAGGAAGATGAAGTCAGGGAAAGCAGCAGGCTCAGATGAGGTCACAGCAGATGTGATAAAGATGCTGAGTGAGATAAGGGAGAAATGGCTCCTAAGGGTACTAATAGCAGTGTGGAAAGAAAGGCATATCCCAGATGACTGGAGAATAAGCATACTCGTGCCAGTGTACAAGAACAAAGGGGACATCCACAACTGTGGGCAGTACAGAGGGATCAAACTCCTACCACATTGCATGAAAGTTCTAGAGAGGATGAGTGATAAACAGATACGCAGAGTAGTAGAATGTAAGATGGGAGATGAGCAGTTTGGATTCAGATCAGGATGCAGCACAACTGACCCGATGTTTGCATTAAGACAGATACTTGAGAAGAAGCTAGAGATGAGGAGAGAGTCCAACTGGGCATTCCTAGACTTGGAACAAGCATTTGACAAGGTCCAAGAAAGCTAATCTGGGCAGTACTGCGGTGGTTTGAAGTCCCAGAAACATTAGTAGAATTAGTGCAGGCAATGTACAAGGACCCAGTGACTCAAGTACGAACAGAGTTCGGCCTCACAGAGGGGTTCTCAGTGGGAGTGAGTGTACATTGGGTTCAGCTCTGAGCCCACTGCTGTTCATACTGGTGATGGACTACATTAGCAAACAGGTTGGAGTGGACAGATCAACAAAGCTGCTGTATGCAGATGATGTGGCAGTATAGGCAGACTCTGAGCTAGAACTAAACAAAGGGTAGAAGAATGGAATGCAAATCTGAAGGCACATGGGATGAAACTAAGCACAGATAAGACAGTGGTAATGGCAGCAGACTGGGGAAATCAGAAGAAGCTGAGAATAGAGATAGAAGGGAATACAGAGAACAGGTAAACAGCTTCAAGTATGTGGGAAGGGTGGTTGAGGAGAAGTGTAGTCTGAATGAAGAGGTCAAAGCTAGAATCAGAGGGGCTGCAGCCAACTGGCATAGAGTATCAGGTGTAGTCTATGACAGAAGAATGCCAAAGAAGCTGAAAAGTAAGGTGTACAAGACAGTGGTGTGACCAGTACTACTGTATGGTACAGAAACCTGGGCAGTAAAGGCAGAACAGTTGAAGAAGCTAGAGGTGATGGAAATGAAGTGCCTGAGAAGGGTGGTAGGATGCACACTATGGGACAGACGAAGAAATGAAGACATAAGAGCAGAAGCCAAAGTAGCTCCAATTGCAGAAAAGATCAAAGAGAACAGATTGAGGTGATTTGGGCACATGTGTAGAAAAGCAGAAGACAACCTGGTGAAGAAGATTTGGGACAGACAGGAAGAAGGTAAGAGGAAGATAGGATGTCCAGCAAAGAGGTGGATGGATTGTGTGAAAGAAGATCTGCGACAGTCAGGCATGAGTGTTGAAGAAGGCAGCAGTGTGGCACTGAATCGAGAGAGTTGGTTGCAGTTAACACAATACCTCGACCCCATGTAGAAAAAAAATGGGAAAAAGGGGCTGATGATGTTGATGATGAAAAAAGGTGGAACTGTCTCAAAATGTTCCACAACACTCAGATGTCCGTTTTGGTTTTGTCTGGCGCAAAATAATATCACCTGCAAATAAAGCCAACTTTTTTTGATTATCATACCAAATATATCTTAGAATTTCTGCATCCTTTATTTTCTTTGCCAATGGTTCTAAATATAACACAAATGACAGAGGGGAAGAGGGCACCCTTGCCTGGTGCCTTTCTTCAGACACAACTTATCAGGGAGGAACCCACCTACTTTGATTTTGCCTGTGATCCCTCAACTATCCTCCTAATCAACCTTATTATTGTATCTGGGAATGCAAATACTTCCATTGCCCTACTCATGAAATCCCTGTGTACTCTGTCAAAAGCTTGGTTTGCATGAAGACTCAACAACAACAGTAGTATTTTGTTATATTCTGCTTCCCACTGGATCATCATTGTTTTACTAATGCTGCCAAATGTTTGCCTTCCCTATGCAATACCACATTGCTCCATATCTATCAGTTTTGGCATCACCTTTGCCATTCTTTTAACTATTATAGACATAACACTTTATAATCATGATTTAAAATTGAAATGAGCCTATGTGAAGCTGGATCTGATAGGTCTTTACCATTTTTAGGTATTACAGACACCAAAGCTTATTTCCAAAATGTTGGTGCTTCCCATCCCTTTAAAATACTGTGAAATAAAACCTTTCAGATCTTAGTCACTTTTCTCTTTCTAACTTCCAAACATTCACAGAAAAAAACATCCCTTCCTGGAGACTTTTCTGCAGATTGGTGATACATCATCATTTTTATCTTATCTCCTCCTATTTCAACTGTTAATTGTTGAGCCTCATCTCCCTCTAACCATGGCATATTTAAATCTTTCATAAATATTTCCCTTTTTGCTTTTTCTTGATTCCCCATTTCACTGCTTCATACGAATTTTCATAAAATTTTCAAAATATCTCTAAAACCACTATAGGATCTCTGGTAATTTTTCTTGTTTTAGGCTCTGTATATTTGGCAACAACCATTCCTACTTTCTGTGTCCTAAGTTGTAGTGCAAAAAGCTTTTGTGCTCTGGACTTATTTTCAAAAAACAGTTGCAAAATCGCACTCTTTCTAAACTCATACCTATTATCCAGGTACTCCCTTGTACTCTAACACTCTGCAGTTGTGCCTCTTTTTATTCTGTTAGATTCCCCTTATTCTGCAATACTTCTAAATAATTCTTGTCACTTCTTAACCACATTTCTTTCTCTTTTATTTCTATCCTATTTTTAACCCCACTTTGATTTTATCCTGCTCACTAGCTATAACTTCTGCAATACTTTCTTTCTTCCCTAATAACTCCTTAATAATTCCCACTTCCAATCCTTAAATTCTTCTCTTTTCAACAGGTAAGTGGAGAAGTACCAATGTTTCATTTTTACTTAATTGCACTGCATTTTTATCTTAGTTATTCTTGGCCCATGATCTGCAATAATTATTGGATGCGTGTCAAAGCTCTTAATTAAATGCCCAGTTATTGTACCTTGGGTTACAATATGTTAATTCTCTCAGAGTTCCTACTACTGAAGTCACAGCTTCCATAGCAAATATTATCACAAATGTCTAGAGAAATCTACCCTGTTTTATTATGTTTCCCTTTTAGGCTCCCCAAAAATACCCACAATGTTGTAAATCAAATTCCAGTCTCCATCTTTAAACACTATTCCCTGCTGAAAGCTAATTTTTCTCCCAAAATATTCTTAAGCTACATAATAGCAGTATTAGGTGGGATACAAATACATGCCAGCACAATCCTCCTCTGTTGTCAGTAGACCCTTGCCACCACAAATCTACCATTACTATATATTTTTGCTCTTCTATCACTATTGGAGTTCCTTTAGCAGTTCAAATAAGTACTCCACTTTTTCTTTGTCCCTGATATTCTGCTCAATACCCATTCTGAAATCCTTTCTTTACCAAATTCGCTTGCTTAGTTCTTTCCAAATGTGTCTCCTGTAACATAAGTTTGCACTTTGCATTTCTTAATATAATTAGATATTCTTTCTTTTTTGCCTATACCTGAGAGACCATTCACATTCCAAAATAATATTGAAAGCATCATCATTATGATAAGAAGTCATTATTTCCACCTATTATATATGATAGATTTTTAAAATGTCTGTTTCCAGCTTTTTTTATATATGCACACACTAATGTTTGGCAGATTGATCTTTTATACATTTTTTCTTATCATTTCCCTTTAAACCTCTGGCACATTTTACAAGACTTTTTGTTTTAATTAAAAGCCTCAAAATAAATAAATAAATACATAAATAAATAAACAAACAGACCCACCAGAAAAGCTGCATAACTTGTTAACTTAATATAAGCACACAAAACTATGTACATCTTCAAATAATGAAGTGTAACCCTCCAAATAGAAACAATTTTCTACATAAACAGCTGCAAACACAGACCTAATCTAACTTAAAGTTAAGGTTACCTATGCTAAAATGCATCTTGTTGCCTGTGCACCTTCTTACACTAATTGTTGTTTGTTCTTTTTATCTTTATTCCCCTCACAGAGGTGAAAAACAACTTGCATGGTTTCAGAAAACATTAGCTTTTAGCCACGAAGAATCCTGTGCTGTGGCTTTTTATTGCCACATAATTATTTTGTCTCCATGGGAATGTAAGAGAAAAAATAAAAATGCAGCCTTCTGCTGCAGGCTTCTGAAGACATGCTGAAACATTTATTGATAGACGAAAACTTTTCATTACATTCACCAATATCTTATTTACTTGTTTCCACTTAAAACTTGTTATTAAATTAAACAAGGGTCTTAAGAGCCAGACATTCACATATGCAAAAGTATGAGAGTTTCAGTTCTACATATATTATGATCTGTGTACTTTTGCACCACATGCCTAACCTCAGTCACCCAAGATTAACAGGCTATTAATTTAAACATGTTTTTGTCTGACCTTTTTCTCTTTTTGCAGTGTAAGCTCACATTACTTAATATTAAAAAGGAAGAAATAAAAAAAAGGTATCTGTTTACTTTAGTATCTTTATCACATACAACAATAACTAAAATACTTTACTATAAAACATGCAATTTATACCATTAAATTTTTATAGAAATATCATTAAGAATAGAATCTATTTTACTTACAGTTACCTTTTTCCTTCCTCTTCCCCTCCCGTTAGTGAGTGGCATGAAGTGAGGCAAATGGCTTTCAGTTCTCCACAAGTTTAACAAAGTCAACAAAAGTCCATTATTTCCACCTTTTCTTGTACAGCTATATATTTCACAAATGTGATTGATGCTTTCTATCTCAGATTTATTCACTAATTTCTGTGTTGCTGATCTGCTTCCTGTTCATCTCCATCTCTCAGCTCCAGACTCTGATTCAATTCCAAGGTACTCCTGATTCTTCTAATCGACCATATGTGTTTTTCTAGCTCTGAAGCATTTTTCTTGGGAACACTGGAAAAGGTTTCACTGGCAAAGTCTCTCCATGTGCTTTATTATCAGAAGAATGAGAAGCAGAACCCCTTTCTACATGATGTCTGTCTTTTTGTTGGAGAAACTTTTGCATTTACCTGTTCTGCATAAAAAAATGACTTTGACCTTCCAGGAAAAATATTCTGAAGCAACTGGATACAGTAGTTTGAATCTCAAACCTGCCTTTTGGCATTCATTGATTGCTGAAATAAATGTATTTATCTTCTGCCTGGTGTACAATGAATAGTAATTTTCTACAAACACTCTACCATCTCCATCTTTTAATCTATTGCCCTTCTGCCACAGTTTTTTCAGGATCAACTATTTCTGACACATCTTGGCTGCTTCCTCTTGACCAAATTTGGAGCATACACATAAGGTGTCTTTCCAGTTAATGAATTGTGCTGTGGAATACCAACCCAGTTGCTTATTTGTGCCTTCATAAAATTAATACAGTCTGTTCCTTCCAGTTTCACTGGTACCTCAGCAATTCTCAGCTTTCCTGTGTGCTTTATTTTAACATTTTTGAAACATCTCTTCTTGAGCAATTTCATACTCAGCCAGCCTTTTCTTTATTTTGTCCTCTGATTTTTGCTGTTTTATCAGCTAATCTGAGTATCTGTTTAAAACCATTTTATTTATTTATTATTTATTTATTTGACATTTGTTAATTGTGTTGGTCCAACTGACCTAAAAGCCCATTTTCAATGGAGACCCAAGGAGAAAATCTCCAAATACATATATAATTATGTAACTAAGCAAAGTAAAGTAAAAATAAAAGAGTGGTACAAGAATCAAACAGTAGTAAAGTTTAAAAATATGAGTAGTGAGCAAGAAAAATAATAATTAAAATTATGATAAATACTATAGATCAACACATGTGGAATGAATTTTACATGTTGATATTTTGACAAAAGGAGATACTGCCAGCACAGCTAGCTAGAATTTTGTAAATAATTATGTCATTTGTGAATATCAACATGATTTATGTAAGATGCTTCTGTTACAACTGTATTAGAACTGTATGTCATGTGTATATCAAACTGGTTTGTACAGACATGTGTTGAAAAGGTATTTTATAAAGTCCTTGTGCTTAAAATATAATCACAGTGTGCCCTGCTGGAAGAGAACAGAAATGTACATGCACTATTGTAACTGTTTAAATGTATACATTTTAACAATGGAAACTGGAATACAGGAGGTTAACTTCAGAAAAAAATAGCTGAAATTAAATTACTTTATGGCTATGCAATAAAAGATGGTATCTTTCAGTTTTCAATTAGCTAGAGAGACAGAGTCTGTGCTGAAAAGCTTTCTGTATTTCTTTAGGGTGAAATAATTACTAGTCTTGAAATGTGGGGGAATGTAATTATTTTATGACTTCCAGCATCTGCCAAAGATCTGAGGTCTGTGTATTTTCACAGGTGGATGCTAAATACTGCCAGCTTCCAGCAGTGGGAGTTTCACTTGGGATAGAGTCAGATGACAAGAAATTATGTAATTCTGAAAGCTATCCTAGCAGTGATATTTGAGATATTAATCTAAAAAGTCTCTTAGCGAGACAAAACATTTTGTATTCTGTTTTGGAACAAACAATAACCATTCACCACAACATCTGCCTTGTTCTAATTAAGTTAACTAGGGTATAGTAATTCTCTTAGATTCAGTCAGGAATATAGTAAAGCTTAGTTAAGATATTTTTCTTTATTTATTGGAGACTGTCCTGTAATGTAGTTTTAAATATTTTCTGTGGTTTTGAACTCTGATGTCACTATGAATATATATTTAAACCTTTCATTCTGGTTTATCTGTGTAGAGATATTTAAGTTTTGAGAGTACTTGCATATTTATTTGGTGACACTGTGTGGGCTACACCTAATGACTTGCTCTTGGTCAAACTACCGTTTATATTAATATTAATATTACACAGTAAAATTGGACATACTTTGTTAAGGGCCTTAAAGTAGCTGATAAGGAGTTGACTGGTGGCAGTGGTAACTATCTTATAGTCTGGGCAGAAGGGGACATAGCTAGTAAACATGTGTCAGCCTTTCCAGTGTGTGTGCGTGTGTGTGTGTGTGTGTGTGTGTGTGTGTGTGTGTGTGTGTGTGTGTGCACACGTGTGTGTGTGTGTGTGTGTGTGTGTGTGTGTGTGTGTGTGTGTGTAAATAAACCTGAAAGACTGTGTGTATGCTATGTGGGCAGTGACACAAAGCACTGGTTAGACAGAAAGGGCGCTAGTAAGTCTTGGCTTGGTCACTTAGCTGAGATCTCAGCTTTATAGCTGTGCCAGTGGGGAGTATTACTGGAGATCTGGAGAAAGAGGGCAAAACCAGTGCTGGACTGACTGTGGTCTCTGTGTGCTCTTAATGGAAAGTGCACTTGATGCAGAGAGCTGCATCTGGAAATACTGTGTGCATACATTGTCATCCTCCCAATGTATGTCCTCCAGTGGTGCCAGTGGTGAGGATTGAGGCTCCTTCATTACTGGTCCAGTGGTGGGTCATCACAGTTATACATATGGAATAGGAGGTAAAGATGTTTAAGCAATTAACATCATAGAAGTGATTAATAGACTGAACAAATAGCAGAAGGAAAGGGGTATGGGTTTATGTAGGGTCGTGATAAAGGCACATCCAAGATTTAGAGAGATAATGTTTTAGTTCTTTTTTTTAAACAAATTGAGTGTATAATGTTTCTTAAGTTGAGTGGGAGTTTATTCCAACTATGAGATACTGAACATTTGTATAATACTTTAACGATAGTTTTATTGGGTTTGTATTTTTGAAGAAAGAGTTGTTCTGTACTACAGAGAGACTTTGTGGGGGTATAGTAGGTTACAAGATTTGCAAGGGAGGGACAGACTGAGGTTTGTTGAGTAGGAAGTGAGTTATGTGAAGTTGTGGGAGTTAAAGTTGATGGGGGAATTCAAGCCACTGTAGCTTCTTGAGTGCTAGGCAGTGGTGAGAGGTGTGTGGTAGGTTTGCAGCAAATTTTGTGATTTTTATTGTATATCTAGTAATTAAGGAAGATTGAAGGCTTGTAAGGATGGGGGCAGCATACAGAAGGCTAGGAAGTAAATATGCTTGAGCTAGGAGAGTCTAGAGTCATGAGTTAGAATTTTTTTATTCCTATAGAGCAGACCCAGTTTTTTTTTTTTTTTTTTTTGATGGACTGGTGGACATGGAGGTCAAATTTTAGTTGATCATCTATAATCATTCCAAGTAGCTTTGTTTGTTCTTCAACACTGATGATGGTTTTATTTAAGGAGGAGATGGTAAAGGTGAGTTTAAGATTTGACAGTGATTTCGGGAAAAAAAGTAAAAGTTTGGTCATTTTAGGGTTTAAAATAAGCTGATTGCTGGTGAGCCATCTTTCAACAGAGAAAAGAGTCTTGGGTAAGAGTGTGAGGTTGAGAGATACTATCAGAAGTGGAGATGAGAGTAGAATCATCAGCATACTGAATAAGAGAGGAATGGCAGTAAGAGGTATGGAGGTCATTGGTGAAAATGCTGATTAGAAGAGGTCTAAGGATTGAGCCCTGGGGAGCACCTGTATGGATAGGTAGGAAGGAAGAATATGAGGAATGCCATCTGACAGATTGCATTCTGTTTGAGAGATAGCTGGAAAACCATTTAAGGCTGGAAGGTGAATGGTTAACTTGGATAAGAGTACGGAATGGGATATAGTGTTGAAGGCTTTAGATAGGTCTAAGAGGGGGTATGAGACAAGTTGATTATTATCAAGGGCTTCAGAAACAGTGTGAGTGAAAGATAAAAGAGCTGTAGTAGTACTATGGTTTGGATGAAAACCATATTGGGTGGGTGTTTAGGATAAGAAAATCAAGAAGCTGATTGTGCATGCATTTTTCTTAGAATTTTGAGAGGGGGTAGAGTATGGCTATGGGCATAATGTTAGGTGGATTGGTGGAGTGACCTCCTTTGTGTAGGGTTGTTGCATACAAAGATTTACAAATGTCAGGCACAGTGGATTCACAGATTGATCAATTGATAAGTATTGAAGCAGGGTAGGCTATAGAGTTGGCTGTGAGATTGAGAAAGTGGGGGGGGGCAGTTTGTCAGCAGAATGTCAACCTTATTTAAGTTTAGGGAGGAGATATTTAATGTATGTAGTGAGTACAGGTTTAGGAGAGAACAGGGTTTGATTGGAAGTTGTTGGGGAGGGATAATAGTATTGAGACTATGGTCAGTGGTGGTCAGTTTGTGAATAGTATCAAAGTAATGGTTGAGGTGGGAGGCAGTGTCTTGTGATGAATTGTTAGGGTAAAGATTAGATGTTTGAGGGGCACTGGGGCGGAGGATAGCATTGATAGTTCTCCAGAAGTTTTTGGGGATTAGAGCGGTGCCTGGTTTGGGTGTTGTGGTAGAACTTTTTCTTGTCATTGAAGATATGTTTTTGTTTGGTTTCTAAGTTCCTTAAAAATTTGGTGGTGAGAAGGGGATTTAGATTTTTGCCATGCTTTCCAGGCAGAATCCCTCTGATGCATAAGGGAATAAGCATCTTTAATAAACCAGGAGGCATAATTAGATTTTATTCTGATTTTCCAAAGAGGTGCTACTGTGTTTAGAATGTCTAAGAAGATACTGTTGAATTTAGTATGCATCATTAAAGGGAAGACTATGTAGGTAGGACCAGTTTATTGAGAAGAGTCTTTTGTTAAATGTTGAGGGGGTGAAACTAGAGTTTACAATGGTCTTTGTAGAGATGAGGTCTATGTAGTTGTGGTGATTGTTTTAGAGTATAGGCAGGTAGGTGGTCACTTAGGGTGGCAGGAAGTGTAGTGGGGTTGTGATAGAGATGTGAGTCGGAATTTAGTATCCATTCAAGGATAGTTACCAGAGTTGGAATGTTTGTTAAAGTGAGTTGGGGATGTGATGAGCTGGGTGAATCCAAAGAGACTGATACTTTGGGCAGGGGAGTTTCCATTTAGTAGCTTCCAGTCAATATTTACATCACCCAGTATTACAGTTTCATAGGGTATGTTTTGTGACATCCATGATTGGGAGGGTGGCCTAATGGTTAAGGTGTTTGTTTTCCAAACACAAGGTGCAAGGTTCAAGTCTCACAAGGGATAATTGGCTAGGCTTAAAATGGCTTGCAAGGGTAGTTAGCTTAGTACTAATCTATGAACCTATGACAGAATGTTTTCAAGAATAGGGATGTTTTTGCCAGGTGGGATATAGATGGAAGCAATAGTGATTTTTTGTGGGTGTTGATATAGCAGTCTAGAACTAGAAGTTTAACAGGGTGAAATCAGGTGGATGGGTGGATAAGGGGGTGGGTTCACTTGTTCTGAATACAGTATGGCTACACCACCTCCCTTTTTCTATCATGGTGGTAAATATTTTAGTAGTGGGGTAAAATTTCATTGTTTGAGATATGGGGTTTTAGCCAGGTTTCAGACAAGGTTAAAATATGTGGAGTATAATGGGAAATAAATGAGTGAAGTTAGGTGGTTTTGTTTAGCAGACTTTGAATGTTAATAGATAAAATGGATAAGGTTTTTGGGGAGGGAGAGGGGGGGTTGAGGAAGGGGCTGATGAGATGGTTTTAGAGGAGAATGATGTCATTTGAATTCAAGTGGGTAGTGCGGTGGAGGGACCTGGATTAGGGTGTATTACCACCTAGGAGGAGAATTCTAGCAAATAAGGTAAGTTTAGGAGTGAGGGAGCTGCAGATGTAGTATTTTGGTCTGAATCTGTGAGAGGCAGAGGTGGTGAGAGTTAAAATCTTAGTATTGAAGAGATGAGAGTAAGAAAAGTTAAACAGACAGGGAGACATTGAGGAATGCAGGGTGAAGTTGTAGTTGTTGAATGCTTGGGAGAGAGCTGGTGGTGGTTTTACATAAGAGAGGTTGGTGTGATAGGAGGTAAGGTAGGGAAGGAGAAATAAAATAGAGGTTGTCAGTATGTTGTAAAGCATGATAAGAATAGTAAGAATTGGGACAAAGTGTGTTAATATGAGATAGGAGGGAGACTGAATAAGAAAGGGGATGTGACAGAGACGTAAGACTTGGGTGGAGCAGGAGAAGGGAGCATGATAGTAGAGTAGGGGAGTGCAGGAGAATTGGTTAGAGCTGATGTAACACTAGAGGGGAGATGTAGGAGGGATTTAATGTGAGCTGTATTAGAGAATGATATACATATTTATATATATATATATATATATATCGATTACTGGGATGTGGTTAGCAGTATAAGGTATATCTTTAAGGAAAGTGGGGTTTGGTGGGAATGGTGGCAGGGTAGGGGAGCAGAGTAAGCCTGCATGTATTGAGGGCAAATGGAGTGGACTGAACCAGAAAAGAGAGAGAGAGATGACTAAGAAACAAATAATCAGTGGAGTAGGCTAAAATGTAAGGTAAGCCAGTAGAAGTACGTAGGTGCAAGAGAGTTTGAGCCTGTGAGAGGAGATGGTGGTATGGAGTGCTCTCAAACCTGTAATTAAAATTAGTGGTGAAATGTAGAAGCAAAAGTATGATAGTCAGGAGGAGAGTGGAAAGAATGGGAGAGGTAGTGCAGACAGACAAAGGTTTAGAGAAGATGTACAGCAGTGAAACTGCCACAGATTTTAACATGGAAGTAATTAAATATAATAGCACACATACACTACACAATATGGTTTAAGTTCTGTGCAGGACTGTTGCGCTTAGAAAAAGGATGTGAGGTAGCACATCATCCATGTATTGAAGGGCTTGTGGTCTGAATAGCTTGATTTTGAGGGTTGGAATTTTAAGCAAACAGGGAATGAGAAGGTTACATATGAATAGCAAACAAACTAACTTCCAGAAGAAAGAGGGTGAAGGGGAAGTAGAGAGAACAGAAAGCAAAAAAGGGGGGGAGTTAGAGTGGGAAGTTCTCAGAGTTAGAGTGAAAGAGAAAAGGCTGGATAGAGAGAAGGTAATCAAAACAGTACTGAAAAATATTACAAACTCAGACAATGCAATAGAAAACAGTTATATTGTACAATATGGACAAGCAATAACATCTGAATTAATACAATGACTTCAGAGAGCCATTCATGCAGTTGTTTCAAATGCGTATGACAAAGAAAAAAAAAGTAAAATATCTTCATTACATATGCGAGTAGGAGCACAATATAAATAGTATATATGAATGCACTACTTCCATTTTTCAAGGCTTTTGTATTTGCGTTGGTATACTTCTTCAGTATTTTGTTTATTTTAATCAGTTCTAACACAGTTGACTTAATTTTCCTCTGGATTACTGGCAGCCATGTCTTGCTTCAGAGCTGAAGATCAAACTCCTTCTTGCTGAACAGCTGTTGGATTCTTCCCAGTCAGTGTTTTCTCTTCACCTTTTCTAGTTGATTTTCTTTCAGGCTTTCTCAGTTTCTTCTTTGATGGCATCCAGGCAGTGTACTTGCTAGCTACTAACTGAATTTACTAAAAGTCACAGCTTTCCTGGTCCCTGTCTTCCAGATTCTTTTTTTCACACTCGCAGAGCTGAAATTAAGCAGTTGATCAATGTGCAGCCATCTTGGAAGTCCTTCTTCTAATATATATATATATATATATATATATATATATATATATACACACACACACACACACATATATATATATATATATATATATATATATATATTTAAATCTCTAGCTAATTTAAACAAACTGTTATGACACATCACATAAAATTAACTCAAAACTTTTTCTCTTTACTTAAACCAGTCATTTCAACATGATGATTACAAAAATGATGAACAGTAGTTTTACCCATATCATTAACAACTCCTAGTAAAACTACCATATCATATTTCTTACAAACCAAAAATATTCTTTTTAACCTAACCAAAATGTCATACATGTGCATCTCCTTAAACAACATACTATAAAACAATGCTAGTTCGTACATGGCAAGATATTACAAACACTTTTTAACACAGAGTCACCAATCGTCAAGACTTGTTTGCTAACACTGTATTAATTATTGTCTAAATGTTCTACATTCCTTAATTCATTACCTGATTACCTTTATAGACACCCTTAAAGTTCTTTTTCTTTTCTTTCTGCTTTCAGCAATAACATCTTGTAACACAGATTTATCATCTGCCAGATACATCACTAGTTAAATTATTTACAACTAAATTACATAATCCAGGGTTAGAACATTGGGGAAAAACAATGCAAGAAGTAATATCTGACTCACTTGTTTGAGTTTCATTATTATTTTTTTAATCTAAATGATTGGAAAAGGCTCTGTCTGATTTCCTACATCAACTTTTCACACAGTGACAAATCCTTACTATAATTTTTAATACAATAAACAGAAATTATGACTTCTTTACCCTCTGCTGGAATTCCTACATCAACCTTTTCACACATAAATTAATCTTAGTTCTCTGGATGGCGAGATGATAAATTCAGCAAGAAAAGGATAGTAGTACTGCTGGAACTGAATTCATCCTGAAATCTCATTGAGTACCTTAATACGGTGGACCCTTTTACAAAATCTTACCAAGACAACACTGATATGTGGACTGTATTTTATATAGCATATACCATGGATAGAGGTAGGTTAAAAAAAAAGACAGCTGGGTGCACAAGTCCCAGGATAAAAATGCCCAGTCCTGGTATGTGCACTGGTGCCAGGACTGGAAAAATGACAATGTAGAATCCTCAAGACATAAAAACATTCTACAGTTCAGTTAAGCCAGGCTTATGGGGAGGGTGACCCCTCCTACTGTAGAAGGAAGTAGTACTCAACAAAAAACACAAAAACTAAAGAGCCATAAAGATGACAGAGTGGACTATTGAGAAAAGGAAGATATTATGTATTGTTACTGTCATGCAAGAAGTCCAGAATTTCCAGATAGAAGATGTTTAAAAAGACTGAGAGAGAAATCAGAGGAAATAAAAATGCTTGCACAGGAAAAAAAAACTGTCAAAAGTTTCAACTGCAAATTTGTGTTCATTAATACAACAGATCCATGGAAAACATTACATAAGCAAAGAAACTTTGGGACTCTTGGAAAAAGAAGTGATAAAGTACAAAAATATAAAGAAGAAAACCAAGAGTTTTGTAAGGTATAAAAAAGAAACATGGAGATGGGAAGAGATTTGATATGGTGTAATATTTATGCAAAGGAGAAAGCCAAACTAATCAATACAAAAAGCAGCTGCAAAGATACTTGAAGAGAAATACAGGCAAACACACCCAGATATAGGAAATTTCACAATACAAAAAATAAGATCATGAAGGGTGAATGTAGAACAGAAGATCAGTAAAGCAGAAGTTAAACAAATAGATGCCAAAGTTATGGAATATTTGCAAAGTGAAGGATTTAGTGTTGAATGTCTAACACAGGTTATGTTACTGCATGCTGGAAAAATGAATTCCCAATTAAGTAGAAAAAGGTGGAGTTGGAGACATCGGAAGAAGAAATATGGTCATGGAAAAGAAAAAGACATTTAATATGGTGCAATATTTATGCAAAGATACCAGAAGAGAAATACAGGCAAAGGCATCCAGATATGAAAAATGTCACAATAGAAACTAGGAAAACAAAGGGGAAATAGAAAATAGGATTACTGATGGAGAAGTTAAAGAAATAGATACTGAGATTATGGAGTACCTGTGAAGTGAAGGATTTACTGTAGAAAATCCAACTCATGTAATGTTACAGCATGATGGAACAATGACTCCCCAAATTAAGGGCAAACAGGTGGAATTGGAAGCATCTGATCACTTGCCATATGAAGATACACTGGAGTCTTCCACATGAAACTAGTACAGAATTTCAGTTGGAGTTGCACAGCAAGGGAAGGAGCAGGACACAGTGGTAATTCTGATGCAGTCAGTGTTGTGGAATGATAGGCCAGTGAGTTCCCATATGAAAAACCAATGGATGACGTAGGATGCAGTTGAAGAGAATATGGCACAGGAAGATGTTATGAAACTTTCTGTAGAATGTCTCCAGGAAACAGCAGGCAAAGGAGGTGCCTTCAGTTTAGAAGAAAATTATCTAAGGGAAGAGTTGCTTAATTTAATGGAGATGGATAGACATATTAAGAGTGGTGGAAGAAAAAGATTACAGATAGTAAATCAGACTCAAAATGTTAGAAGTCTGATAATACAGATGAACATAGCAATCAAGACTATTAACAAAAAATCATGTGATATAACAGACGTAAATAGGATATATTGCTGTGCAGCATAATTAGTAACAGATAAAGTCTTACCACAAAAATGAAGAATAACAAGGAAGGGAAGAAATAAAATACCATCATGGAAGCTTCAAGCAGAGAAAACTATAAAACAATTAAGACAAGAAGTACCACTATTAGAAGAGCTTAGAGGAAGGAACACATCAACAAAAATGCTTAGAAAGATAGATGTGATAAAAGCAACACATGGTATCAGAATAGATCATGATCTATCATACTCTATTGCAAATAATAAACTAAAGGTAGCATAGGCAGAAGAACTTAGAAGATATGCAGATATATGTATAAGACAAGTACAAAATAAACAATTAACTGATGAGCCCAAAACCATTTATAGAGAATTGGGAAATAAAGTAAAAGGAATAAAGAAACACCATCATAAAAGAAGAAATAAACAAATTTTGAAAAAAAATATTTATGAAGACCCTGTGGAACATAGCAAAGATGCTTAATATATAGAAGAATTAAAAGAAACAATAAGAAGTTCAAATCTACAGGATATGAAATTGGATGAGGTAACAGGCAAAGAAATTGAAACAAAAGTAAGAAAAGCTCCTAGATGGAAAACACTGGGCTAAGATGCAGTACCTAACTTCTGGCTAAAAGTATTAACAACTTTACATGAAGATTTAGCCTTTAGCAAGAACTACATATATGCACATCCTGAGCAGACACCAACCTGGTTAACAACAGAAAAAAATGATACTCTTCCTGAAGACAAAACATGTAAACCATCCTAAAAATTATAGACCAGTAACTTGCCTTCTAATGATGTACAAGCTATATACTGGAATTGATGCTAATAGAGTTTATAGCCATTTAGAAGAAAACTCAATCAGAGCAATATAACAAAAAGGTAACAAAATAAAGTCATATGCAACAAAGGATAATTTATTGCTAAATAAAGCCATAATGGAAAATTGTAAATGAGGAAGAATCTAAGTATAGCATGGATAGATTACAAAAAAAAGCATTTGACAGCATCCCACATTCATGGCTAAAAGAGTTCTTACAGACGTATACGATACATCCTATATTAATCAATTATATTACAGTCACTATGAAACAGGGGCAAACCAGTTTGCAATTAAGTCAAGACAAAGGGCAAATTATTATCCCAGGGATAAAAACTCAAAGGGGGATACGGTGATTATTTGTCACTGCTGTTTTTTTTTTTTTTTTTTTTGCCTTTAACACATTAAGCTGTTTGTAAAAAATGCAGGTGCAGGAGCGAAGCAGAGTCCAAATGTAGCCAAAAACTTTTATTTAGGATATAAACACTGCAGGTCAGATAAGCGCACCTGCATTTTTTACATTTGTACTTTTATTTGGTTTGGAGCGTTTGGAGCGTTTATCTGGACTAGTGGCAAGATACTTTGGTGCTATACATTAAGCTGTTTACTTAAGAGATTAGGTTTTGTTATTTTTTTTTGGCTCCCAGAAAACAAACTTACTCAAAGATTTGTCATCCACTTTTTGTGGATGACTTAAAGCTGTATAGTTTGTCAGATGAGGAGTTGAAAGCACAACTGCAAGTGCTTAAAACTTTCTCAGAGGTAAGAATGACATTTAGGCTTGATAAATGTACAAAATCAACATTTAAAGCAGTAAGGTTGCAGTACCAAGAAAATATCAGTTTAAGACAGGAATGTGATATAAAGGAACTTGAGCAGGAAGGAGTATATAAATAGTTGGGAATTGATGAAGGATTAACAATAAAACATGAACAGATATGAAAAAACTCAATAAGGAATAGTTCAGAAGACTAAACTTATATTGAAAACAGCACTGACATCTAGGAATAAAGTCCAAGCTATAAACCAATTTGCTTTTCCTGTTTTAACTTACAGTTTTGGTGTGACTGACTGTTCCCAAAAGGTATTGGATCAGTTGGACAGAAAAACAAGAAGAATATGTCATGCTTATCAAATGATATACAAGGATCAATGTATGCCAAGATTATATATCCCTTACTCTGAAGGAGCTATGGGGCTTCCTGAAATCAATTATATGCATTGATCTGCGATCACGGAACTGCATACAAATCTGATGACCTCATCATATCCAAAAATACTGAAGGTTTTACAACATGAGGAGAGGAAGTCTAAGATGACTTCTCTGCTTAGTTTTAAAAGAAGCACTCAGGTGGCAAGTAGGGATGGAAATCAAACCAAAAGTAGACAAAAATCAGACAGTAACTTCTTCTTCTTCTTTCGGCTTATCCCGGTTAGGGGTCGCCACAGCAGATCATCTATCCGCTCATGATTGGCAGTGGAGTTTTACGGTGTCGAGTTACCAGCCCGGCGCACAACCTTCCACAGAAGACACACACACACACACACACACACACGCACACACACACACACACACACACACACACACACACACACACACACACACACACACACACACACACACACACACATGCACACACACAGACCTAGGGTCTATTTAGAGTGTCCAATCCACCTACTGCATGTCTTTGGGATGTGGGAAAAATCAGACAGCAACTGAATGTCCTAAAAAACAAATGAAAGAAGATAAGGAGAAGGATCAGATGAGAAGGAAAGAACTATGGAAAAGCCATAAATATAATGCCAAGTATAAAAATCTCCTGAAACAGCTTCATGTTTAATAGGATTTGACACAGGAATAGTTAAGGAGAGGTGAGTTGAAACCAACGGATGAAAGGTTAATAATGGCAGCACAGGATAGTGGACTAAGTACACATTAATTTACGAAGTCCATTGAACATTTTGGAGAAACAGACAAATGTAGGTTTTATAAAAAAGAATTGGAAACAGTTGCACACCTTGTTGCTGGGTGTGAAATTCTCATGGCAGTGGGGCTGTACACTGAAAGGTGCAATAATGTGATAAGACTCCGCTGGAGATTGTGTAAAAACTACAATATAGAAGTAGCTGAAAAGCATTGGAACCATCAACCACAAAGCATTATAGACAATGATGAAGTGTATATCTCATGGGATCACTCATTACCAACTATTAAAAAAATAGATTTAAGAAAAGCAGATATAGTAGCCCATAAAAAAAGACGTAGCATTGATCATTGAACTGCTACACCTAGCAATTACAGTGTCTCACATACCGAAAGACACAGAGTTATAAAATATTAAGATTTGCAGCAGAAATGACAGCAATACAGAAGAAAGATAATCATACAGTTCCAATAGTAGTAGGAGCAATGGGTTTCATAAAAAAGAATTTACAGTTGTATTTAGATATGCTCCCATAACATGTAACTCCATATGAATTGCAGAAGGAGTCAGTTCTAGGCTCATTGTGAGTGCTGCAAAGAGCAATTTTGGCTTTCATCAAAGATTTTTAAAAAATTAACTTCATGAACTTTAGTCATATCCTGACTTAGGAATGGGGTCACTCCCATCTTGGCATTAGAAACCCAAAAGACTTGAAGAAATTAACCCAAGAAAAATCTTTGCTCTTCTATTTAACACAATTAGCACAGATAATAGCATGATCCCTATCCCATCCTATAGTAGTACAATCTAACATGCCAGAACAGTGCATGTATGTAAAAATTGATCCTGTAAACAAAATGTATTAATTTCCTCCATCCTACCAACAAAAAGTTAAATAATAACCTACCTTACATATACTGAAACACTCCCAACGTTCCTAATAGAATACAATACACAAAGACACTAGAACTTTGCTGTTATACAAAAAAAAAACAAAAAACAAAAAACAAAATCCTCAGATCTTAAAAGAACTTGAGGGAAAAAACACGGGCTTCACACTCCTGTTAAATCACTTCCCTATCCCATTAAAGGACTATGGGGAAAGGACATCATAATACTGAAGTCAGGAAATAAGAATAAGGACTTTCAAACTTCACTTGCATACTGTCATATAGATCAGTTTTAAACCTTTCTGAGTCCTGTAAGAGGATATCAGGTACACCCCCCAGTGTTGTCACACTAAAAAACAAAATTCACAGCCCTTAAAAGGACTACAGGGAGAAAATATGGCCTTCACAGCCCTGTTAAATTATTCCTTATCTCTTAAAAGGACCACAGGGAAAGAGCACCACATCACTGAAGTAAGAGAACAAAAATAAAGATTTTCAAGCTCCTCTTTAGCAGCTGCAGTTCATTTGCCATGCTTCTACATACATTCATATTCCGCAGCAAGCATTCTTTCATCTCCACACCATTTATTAGAATTTTAAAAAGTCACCCTTCTCATTTGTTTCGGCACTGGAACATTATTCTAATACGTTCAATATAGTCATAACTGTACGTCACCATTAAATTGATTGCCTTGTATGAAAATCACTTAACACTAATCCTCCTTTTTCTCTTACATAATGTTTTAATTTTGTCAATGCCTGAAATTATAACGTTTGTACAAGTGTGTCTGCTTTCTCTTGCTAACCCAGAACAAAGTCGTATTTACAGGAACAGCATAAAGAAGTAACTGTGAAGACTTGTTCTGTACCGAATGTATTCTTCATTAGGATCTTTCTTTATAATGTCTCTCTGTTGTTTTATATTTTAAAAAGACTTTTATGTATGCACTATATTCTCCTGAAGTTTTACGAAGCAGAGTCAATACTCTCCGTGATCTGAGCTGTGTTTACAATGCTTGGGATTATACTGAGATTTAACAAACAGGCAGTGTTATTGAATGTTACAGCATTTAACACATTAGTGAAGTCCTTCAGGAAAGTCTGAAACTTTATTTTAGAATGTAAAGTTTTCTTGGCTTTCACACTTTTTTATCAGTGAAAGACTGCTTTTGCTCTGTAAAAACAATATTTAGCACACATTGCATGTATCCATATCAATACTTCACAGAAAGTGAGCATATTCTATTTACTAATGTTTCTTTTGTGATTCATATTTCTAAATACCAACATTTTTGTAGAAGTACTGTAATGACTTAATGCAGTTGACACTATTATGCTGTTTCATAAAACAACTTGGTCACAGTACAGGAAGGAGGCTTCTTGTTTTGACTGGGTGATACAGGGGCAATGCTTAATCCATGTTTAGAAATGCATGAAGTCAGACAGACTTATAGTTCCTGACAAGTAAAGCCTGATTTTGTTAAAGATATACAGACTTTTTAATATTTGATTACCATGTAGATGGGAGAAATGCTTAGTTACGCATCAAGGCTCTGTACACAAAGCATGGCAGAGGCCTATGGACAGTAGACACATAGTTATAAAGAAAGGCAATAAATAGACTAATGAACAGTCAAATTAATTAAATAAATAAATAGGACAGATGGCACCTGATTAACCTTCTTGAGGACCCCAAGTGTTCCGATTTTAAGACCTGATATATGCCAACATTAATCTTTTCAAACAAGAAAAGAATATTATTTATGAATTTAAATTACTTTTACCAAACAAGCATTTCTAATGGAAGAAGCAACATCTAGTAAATGTAAGCCTATGTGCACTGGAGAACCAGGGTAGTTGCTCAGTTGCTCTTTTTACCCTTCTTTAATCTGACCTTGAAAATAAAGCAATCATACTGAGACTGCCTCATAATTAAATATTTGTTTGCATTCGGAAGCCACACTGATAATAATTTTGCCTTTTGCAGTGTTCAGCTGAGTTTTTGTAACACAGTATGTCTTAATGAAGCATAAGGTATCTTTCTCTGATTTCTTTATTTGTCTATCTATATTTTACTTATATACTTGCTTTCCGGCTTTTAAAATGACTCTGTTAGCATTATTTCCAACTGTACTTATCTCTGAAATTTTTGTGTGTAAAACTTTATTTTTAGAATACGTCTCCCAAAATATTGATATTTTCAATTTAAAACTTGAATCTGCAGTTTAAGATGTGATTGTCTTTCCTTTGGCATCTTTAGGATTAACAGCTATATGAACTTGTCCAGACCATCTGGTGTCCGTATAGGCATTGTGTAGAGTTTGTAGTAGACCAATGCTGTCTGGATGGATGCAGTATTTTTAGCAGTGGATGATATTAAAGAACATTTTTGTAGAGACAGATGTGAGTTACATATCTCTGTAACAACCTTCAGTTATGGAATTCCATGACTCAGTCTACAGTCAAGTCTCCTTCTAGTTCAAGTACTGGGTGGTGGTACCGTAGTTCAGGTACAGTATATATTTACATGCTTCAGGTAATGGCGACTAGTAACTATCTCAGGTATTACATACAGGTAGTTAGTTCAAGTACTAGTCACAGGTCCCTGGTTCAGATCCTAAGTACAGGTAACTAGCTCAAGTACTGCTAACGTTACCTAGTTCACATACTGTACAGCTACTTAGTTCAGTTATTGGGTACAGTTACCTCGTTCAGGTACCGGTACCGGTATGTAGTTCAGGTGCTAGTTACAAGTAAGTAGCTCAAGTACCGAATAAAGGTACTTAGTTCAGGTACAGGTCACGGTGCATAGTTCACATACTGTACAGGTACTCAATTCACTTACAGGGTGGAGTTATTTAGTTCAGGTATTGTGAACAGGTCTGGGAATATGTGCCTAGTTCATTTACTGGGTTGTACAGGTACAGATACTGGTACATATATCTAGTTCAGGAACTGGAGACAAATACTTTGTTCAGGTACTGGATACAGATATTTACTTCAAGTACTGGGTACAGATACCTAGTTAAGGTACTGGGTGCGGGCATCTAGTTCAGGTACTGGGTGCAAATATGTAGTTCAAGGACTGAACAGTTTCTAGATCAGGCTCTAGGTACAGGTTAGACATCTAGTTCATGTACTGGGTGCTGAAACCTAGTTCAAGTACTGACTACAGGTACATTATACATTGCATGGGTACTTTACTGGTATGTTATTTGAGTAATAGTATACATCAGCCTAGTATTGGAGTGGCAAGAAGAAGGCAGACTCTTCTCCAAACTGTTAACAAATGCAATTATTCCAGTTCTTTGTAGAAGAGTTTTTGAAACTACAGGAAATAAATGTTCACATGACCTTGATTTCACAATGCAACACCTGGAATAAATACTTATATTAATGATAATAACCGAGAACTAAGATGGGTGCAGAACTCTCAGCAAAATGTAAAATAAAACAAATCAGAAAGACAGTCAAAAATGGTCTAGTTAGGGGAAGAAGCAGGTCTAAAATGTAAACACAGACATTGGTAATATCAGAGTTAATAGAATGGTTAACAAGTACTAAGAATTTGAAAGTAATACAGTCTGAGACCTACTCCTTCTTCATCCTTGTTATCAACATTACCAAAAGTATTCTCTCTTCTCTTGTCGTTAGTTATGTACGCCTTATTACTTTCATCTGTTTTGCTCTCAATCTATTCCAAACATTTTAATCCTTCTTGTGTTCTGTCATAGTAAGAACCCCTTCACTCATCAAATTTAAACTTAGGCTGGGATTCAGAAAAGCTTACCGTGAGCTGGAAACCTTAACATGAGTGGTTTCCTCCTTCCAGTAAGCCTTTCTGATTCATAAATGTCTCTGCTGCTGAGGTTTTCTACTGGTGGAGAAAACCTCAGCAAGGAGAATGGTCCTGTTGACCAAGCTCTATACTAATGAAACAATCAAGGGGAGTGGTTAATGCTAATTTAACCCTGTGCTCTCCCATGGAAATACCTGCAGGTCACTATTCGCATAACAGTGTAAAATATCACTTGTGGAAGAAAAAGTGAATGCTGTCAAATGACGGCTGTCATGCAGTTACAGCTATGGATATGTGTGTTATTGCCTGTATATCTGTGAGTGTATGAGTATGAATGAAACCAGAAGAATGTCTGTGTGTGTGTTTGTGTGTGTGTGTGTGTGTGTGTGTGTGTGTGTGTGTGTGTGTGTGTGTGTGTGTGTGTGTGTGTGTGTGTGTGTGTAGATATGTGTTGGAATATGCTTGTTATTAAATGAATGACTGTTTCTATGAGTATGATCAACTGTGGGGAAGCTTGTTTGTTGGATGGATGTATGACTCTGTGTTTGTGTGTGTATAGATATATGTTGGAATATGCTTGTGGTTTTTATTTTTTTATTTAATTTATTTAACATTTGTTAACTGGGAAAGTCCGACTTGGAACAAAGCCAATTTTTAACGGAGGGCAGGGGAGAAATGCTTTAGACACATGGTTAAATGAACAACTGTTTCTAAGAGTATGATCAGCTGTGGGAAAGCTTGCATGTTGGGTGAATATGTGTGTGTGTGTGTGTGTGTGTGTGTGTGTGTGTGTGTGTGTGTGTGTGTGTGTGTGTATGTGCGTGTGTGCATGTGTATATGCCTTTGCCAACACAATACATGGGCTTTCAGGGAAAACGCTACACCTGTGAGGTCTGATATCACTGCTGTTAAACAAGAGGAATTCAGAGATATGCTAATGAGCCAATAATGGAGCTTCCTTTTTGTGTTCATAGATGTGTCTGAATCGCAGTTTTTCACCATTGTGAATATTGCTCTACCTGCAGCAGGCAGTTTATGAGAACAGTGAGGAACTTTCCGGATCCCAGGGATAGTTCCCTGAATACATTACAAATCCTACAACTGCCACCATCACACAAATCCATGTAAAACTTCTAACTGATACCTACACATTTAACATATTTTGCCCCTAATGTTTCTTCCTATTTGAATGTCTTATCAATTGTAGTACCCTCTATTTACTAGCCTAATCCAGCATATTATTTAGATTGCTGTTTATGCTGCAATACAAAAATTTTTAATATATCTAATAATAAGCTGTTTTTAAATCCTGAATGCTTAAAATATAAATGCTTACTTTAAAAATCATCATTTGTTTTATGAAATTTGTTTCAAATGAGGTAAGTCCAAATGGATTAACATTTTCATTTTCTAAGAATACCATATTTAGTCCTCGGAAATGCAAATGAAAATTGACTCTAACTCCACCCTTTCACACAATAGTATCACTATAATGTTAAATAATGATAAAGACTTGGCAAAGACATCAGACAAATGCTTAATTAGTCCGTCTTTTCCATGATCTTTGAACATAATCATAAACCTCCATGCACTACAATACTGTTAACTTTACAATGCTACTAGAACACTGTTGACCTTTTTTCACTGATTGCGTCTTTCATAGGTTCATAGGTTGGTACTAAGCTATCGGCCCTAGGGACTATACAAGCCTAACAAACCAAATCACGCACGGTGGATGAGTGCAAGGTTCTAACATATGTCCAACAGCAACAAAATGAGCCAGCACTCCGGAGATAGGCTGTATAAGAAATTTTTAATGTGGCACATCCATCTTAAAAAGTAACACAAATAGCAAACCGGTTTCGGCTAAAATCTCATAGCCTTCCTCAGTGCAGGAAAAACAAACAAACAGATGGTGCATCCTGGTATTCATTTATATTGGAAAATTTTATAGTGACAACCACTAAAAACAACATTGACATGCATATAAAATATCCCCCACTTTTAATAATATATATGCAAATGCATTTGAAAATTCACTAGAAGAAACCCATGTTTATAACAATAAACATAACGTAATATTTTTGAATGAAAAAAGTGTATTAAGGGATATACAACTATTAACAGATCAGCATGATTTTTAAGACATTTCATTTAAGCCAGGTTTAAATAATGCCCCCAACCTGGTTATCCAGGAAAATTCCATATTATTCAATTTCTCATGCCAACTTGCTTTATTAGCCCTATGCATGTCTATTTTATCAATAATAGTGAATGTAAATGTGGCCGTTTTATGTAACCTAGTGTGTTTGAATAGAGCATTTGACACTTTATTGTTTCTAATAGCACTTAAATGTTCACTAATATGACAGTTTAGTGGTCTCAATGTTTGTCCCACATAGAATGCCAAACAGGAACAGGTGGCCAAATAAACTACCCAATCAGTATTACAATTCCCAAAAATGTTAATCTGATATATTTTGGGAGTGTTTTTACTGGTCAATTCCATTGTTTTATATATATATTGACATGCGTTACAATGGCCACATGGATAGCATCCTCTTAATTGGTCACCCAATATAGTAGTTTGTTTTGGTCTGGGAGGATTGTACCTCTTATAATGTGTAAAATGAGTATTTAATGTTCTTCCCCTCTTATATGAAAAAGAGCAAGTTGAAGGTAGTATTTCAGCAAGATGTTCATGGGCTCTTAAAATCTCCCAACGATTATTTACAATTTGTCTAAAGAGGGGTGTATTGTTACCAAATGTGGTTATGAACCTAATTGGCTGGTCCTTGTTATTTTCTTGGTTAGATTGCTTGTAATGTAACAATTCAGACCTAGGTGTATTTCTGACCTGTTTTCTAGTTTCCATGATACGATTAGGATTGTATCCCCTATCAATGAACCTCTGAGCTAAATCATTTTCACATACCAGGTGTGACTCTGCTGATGAACATATGCGTTTAATCCGCAGAAATTGTGATTTGGGGATATTGTTGATGATGTGGCGGGGATGATTACTGGTTGCATGAAGAAGAGTATTGTACTGTGGAAATTTCCTATGAACTTTGGTGGCCAAAGTATGATCGCTCTGTCTGGAAACTACCACATCCAAAAAAACTATTTCTTGATATTGTATTTGTAATGTAAAATGGATGCCCATTTCATTATTATTCAGATATCTGACAAAGTCATCCGCCAAATCCAAATCACCCCGCCACACCATCCAACAATTGTCCAGATACCTGCACCAAATGTCAAGTTCCTGCATATATCTATTCATGTTAGAATCATAAATGTATTGTTGTTCATAAAAACCCATAAATAGGTCAGCATAAATGGGGGCAAAGGAAGCCTCCATAGCCGTACCCCTGACCTGCCAGTAAACCTGCCCTTCAAAATAAAAAACATTTTTCGTCAGGACACATTCAGTCAATTGTATAAGAAAATTACTAAATTCTGGGCTATATAACTTGGCTTTATCCAACCAAAATGCAACAGCCGATAGTCCTGCACTATGTGGAATGCTGGTATAAAGAGATGTCCACCTGTTTCCCTAAGTCTCTTATCACACTTTTGGTGTATAGTGTACTGCCACCTATGTGGTAATTCACAGGTACATGTTTTTGCCCAAAGGGGATAACTATACATTTCTTGGCATTGCGCTTGAGCCCATGACTCTGGCACCAAGCATCTGTTTCTGTAAGGCCCTTTTGTAGAGTATCCACATAATTTGGGGATTCAGTAATGGCTCCCAGTTTGCAGTCATCTGCGAACTTTGTTAGCCAGTGTT
Source organism: Protopterus annectens (assembly GCF_019279795.1). Classification (NCBI taxonomy): domain Eukaryota; kingdom Metazoa; phylum Chordata; order Ceratodontiformes; family Protopteridae; genus Protopterus; species Protopterus annectens. The sequence continues at coordinate 1,027,552,834 of NC_056732.1, read as the reverse complement.
CCTTAGTGTTGGCCTGTACTTCAGAGAAGTAGATGCCAAACATGAGCAGTACCAGGACTGAACCCTGAGGTACTCCACTTGTCTGGAGCTGGATTTGGAGTCGATTCTGTCAGTAAGCCAGTTGGCAACCCATTGAGTGACATAGGGATTAATGCCCAGCTTAGTAAGTCCATCTATGATTCCAGAGTGGGGGATGGTATCAAAGGCCTTGGCGAGGACCAGATAGGCATAACACTGTACTTTCAATCAAGCATTCTAAAAGTCCTGATTGAGAAAGCAGTTAATTGATTCATATCACATCTGTTAACCTCTTAAGGCAAAAAATCTGGACAAAGCCATAAATAAAAGTGGGACAAAGGCCCAAAAATATGGACAATTTTTAAATATTGTTCTTACAAACTTGCAAAGTTGATAGAATAACAGGTTTTGCGTTAGCATGAATTTTCTGAAGCATATAAATTTTGTACTCAAATTGCTGTCATTATTTTCTAACACCAATCTTTAATGATTTGCCACTAATTTGCCAGAAAACCAAAATTTTATGAAAAAAAAATGACCAAAAATATGAGGCAAAAATCTGGACATTGTGCGAAAATCTGTACAGTTGAGAGGTATGATTCATATGATTATGTGTTATATAAAGAGTTTGTAGTGTTGATTGTATTCAGTCTGAAGAAGTCTTCAAGCAAGAGACAAAAGCACTTACTGGATACTTGGCTGTTTTATTTTATGGTTTTAAACATCTTTGGGCCTTTTATGATGTCGCACAAGTTAGCATTCTAATTCTGTAAAGTCGTGTAAATGAAGAGGAGGCACAATGCAACAGTAGTTTATAAGCCAGTGTAACAGCAGAGAGTTCACTTTCTGTTACTGCTGTCTCTTTATTTGGCACAGCAGGGAACTTTCAAGTCTTCAGCTATTCAATACACATTCTAATGTTCCAAGATGGCCAAGATAATTCACTTCTGTTCTTTGAAGCTCATGTGCATATAGCACAATCAAATAACTCCCAGTTAAATAGCCACCTGAATGAACCAACTGATGGTACAGATAAAATGTGAACAAGAAGAATGTGTGTTACCTTTGCTTTATTTATTATTTATTTCTTGACATTTGTTGTCTGGGAAAGTCGACTGGGTTGGGAACCCATTTTCAGTGGAAGTCCAAGGAGAAAAGCTCCAAGAATAAAATTCATACATCTATGATATTATACAAAGGAGATACAAGTTACAAAATAAAGTATAAAGCTCCAAAGTATAATGCATACATCTGTAATATTATAAAAAATACAAATAAATGCAGAAAAAATTGAAAGTACATTTGAAGACACACAAAAGGGTCACGTTGTGGAGGACAGAATTTATCTGTATACTATAGGAAAATATAGCAAAACTATAGCAAAAGGTCTGTTACAGAAAGTGTGAAAGTAGGAGAAGTTAGTAGCTAGAAATTAGAGTAAAAAAGCAGTAAGTTAATAGGACAGAGACATAGTTGCGTATTCAGGATGGTTTAGCCAAGAGGTTGCAAGTATAGTTACGATTTTTTGAGATAGTGGGTTTTAAGTTCAGGTTTAAAGCTATTTAGAGAGTCTAGCTGAGTGATGGAAGAAGGCAGAGCATTCCATAATTTAGTGATAGAGTAGGAATAAAGGCTTTGTCCAGCTTGTTTGTTGGGTTTGGTTAGATGTAGAAGGTGTTTGTTAGCAGAACATAGATTCTGGATTGGGGAGTATGTTTGAATTTAGGTTTGCACAGTAGAGCAATTTCTGGGTTGTAAATTAATTTATGGGTGAGAGCTAGTTGGGTGAAATGTAGGTATTGGGGAAGCTCAAGCCAAATGAATTTATTTTATGGCCAGGCAGTGGTGTGTGCAATTAGGCTTTTTACAAGCAAATTTAACACTTTTATAGTAGTATGACTGTAGTTAGTTTAAGTGTGACGGCTAGTGAAAATAAAGGAGGGAGAGAGTAGCATGGTATTTGCAAGTTTTATCCTAGTGGGCTTGTCCAAATACAGGTTATGTCTATAAAGTTTACCAAGCTTGAAGTGGGGCTTCTGTACAGTACCAAGAATGTGTTATTCATAGGAGAGTTTGTTGACTATTGCAATGCCTAGTAGTTTGGCAGCCTTTACTATTTTGATTTGAGTGTTATTGTGAGAAAGTATCTTAAAGTCCAAAGTAGGTTCTTTGGTTCTAAAGAAAAGGAGTTTGGATTTTTTGGGGTTCAAAATTAGCTGTGCATTGTTTAACCATGTTTCAGTAGATGTAAAGACCTTTTGAGTTATGCTTTGGAGTTTTCAGAATTTCCAAACCAGCAGTCTGCTGCTCCTTGATCATTTTGGGACTGAATAAGAGCACAATTAAACTTGATGATCAATTTATTTGAGTGAGTGACTTAGGAAACATTTTTTTGTGTTATTGGCAGTTTCAATGTTTCTTCCAAAACTTAAAATATGCCAATTTCTTCACAGGAGTTTCTAAATTTGAAGAGCCTTGACCTTAGCTAGGCAAGTACATTTTCAGTTCTTCCATTTTAATGCTGGGTCCCAAAATGAGTATGTAGACGTTTGGAGCAAAATGAGTATATAGCAGCTGGCATCCTAACATGTACTATTATTAGGAAGCCAGGTTCTCAACTAAAGGAAATCAGTATGTCATCCACAACTGACTGCTTAGCTGTTTCTGAACAGTATGCCATGATAGTGACAGCTGTCATTTTCAGTTCTAGAGCAAATGTGCCCAGACTACTTTCAAAGGCATGAAAAAAGCTTTCAAACTTCACTTTATGAAGAACAATGACTGCATATAGAAGTTGTTACAGTGATGACCATCTATTTTTTTTTAAATATATAAAGATATTGTCAAATCTGAGTTATTCAAAGTATTACTGGGTTATGCAAATTCTGACTAAAAAAATAAAAAAAAATCATACAATACCTCAAAATGCACAATGATACACACAACGTTTAAAAAATGGAATACAGACTCCAATGGCCATGGGTAGGTGTTTTATTGCTGTTATAGTTTACAACGTACCATACTGGAATTTGTCCATATTGCATTATTAAAAATATGTATATTATTTTGCATTTCTGAGTCATTGTTCTGACAATATTTATTGCTTTGGAGCAATGTATATATTTCTTTTAACAAACAAAACTTTTTTTTAATATCTTTGCTCGCATACAAAACATAATGTGTTTTGTTAGAGTTTTTCCTGCTGCTCTTCTGGGTATTTGTTGTTAACCTTTTACTTTTCTGCTTGTACCATTATTTGTTACCCTTACTCATGGGCTAAATGCTAACATCCACTTATTATAAGCTAAATGTTTACAGCACATCCCAACGTCTGTGCCTAGTAACCTGATAAACTGTACCAATGAAACATGTCCATATTCTGAGTAGTCCAACTTAGCTTGTCTAATTTAATAAAATACGTGTGTTAGTATGCATTTTTGTTCCACTTGGCTAAAACATTTTTTTTGCCATTTAGTCTGTTTACATATGTCTCATGATGCCTGCAAAAGGTTACAAGGATAACAAATATTTATGTACACATATCGCCTGTGTTTTTCCAGGGTCCTCTTAACTTCATGGATATTTGGTTTCCCTATTTTAACAGTCACTGCCGGTTTCACGACTGAACACAATTCACCTCTAAAGTTCATTCTGCAAAGCACCCATGCATACATGTAACATGCCTTTATTTGCTGATTTTGGTGTTCCTTACCAGTCTGAGTTGGTATTCAAAATTCACAAATGTATATGCATGCGTTGTAGCATATTAGCAAATATACTGCTGAGGTGAACAAACTTATTTTTAGTTTTTAGTTTGCTGTATGCTAATGAATGAGTATATTTTAGTTTCATATAAAGACATGGACATGTATTTACTTTGCACAAACATCAAACATGATGGAATATTTATTAGAAATAAACTGTAATAAAGGAAGGTAGACCATGACTGATTTTACATATTTTTAGGCATGTTTACTTTTATTAATAGTACTGACTGGATTACATGGAGTAGACAAGTGTGCAAGGTAATCTCTTTCTTAGAAACAGAACGGCATTAGTTTTCATCTCTTAAAAAATTACACCTCTAGGTTGCAATTAAGTAAAACATTAATTTAACCCCACCTACATAGATTGATTACATAGTGCCATAATGTTTTGTACTTATGGATTTTTCTATAAAATATTTGAATACAGATATAATGTGGTATTGTCTTGACAAATGTATCATTGTACAAATCTTATGCAGATGAAGGTGACAATGGCCTTTGTTTCATCTTTGCTAACACCCAGATTTCTCACTCAGATAATAAAGATGATAGCTGGGCAGATTAGACTTGTCAGACATTTCGTGGTGTGCACAGTTTGCCAAAAGAAAGAACATGGAGCACATTTACAAATGACAATCATTTAGCTAGTGCTTTGTATTTGTCTGTTTCCTCAGTTTTCACTTCATTGAACGTAGCATTGTTAGAAATCACTCACACTTCCTATATAATACAGTTATAATATATATATATCTATATATATGGATATACATTGTTAAAACAAATGCTTGAAAGAAAGTTGATCATTGTATGAAAAAGGTTTGACTGTTTAAAAAATCAGACCAGAAAACAATGGAGAAGAAAGATTTTTGTTTGGTTTTATAAAGTAAAAAAGACAGCTTATAAAGACAGCTCATTCAAATAAAGGCTGTGTTAACACAATATTTCCTTCTTTCTTCAGCACTGTGTGTTTACCTATCAGCCATGCCTTTATTGAGCCTAACTCCTGTACAAGTGCCTTCTGCTGCACTGACAAAGATAAGGTGGGAAGTGATCTGCCTACTAATAATTACACTATTGTTCGTCACGTTGCCTCCTTAAAGGCATGATCGTCTTTGGTGTTACTGCATGTCAGAATCAGGCTCACTGCAAGATAAATTTCCTATGTCATCCTTTGGCATAAATGTGCTCTTCCGTTACATTTTGGTTAAGTTTTCTCCCCAAGTCCAGCACTGCATGCAGTTACCTGTGTTGTAGTCAATAATCTCATTACTAGAAATATCCTATCTGGATATTAAATAGTTTCCAGCCCTTAAGTGACATTTGAAAACACAAGTTGTTTGTGGTTAAATAATAAAAAGCACAAGTTATGAAAGGAGGAGTTTTTATGATGCTTCATGAAGAATGTAATCTTCTCCAGTTGCTCCTACAGACTCATGTTAAGATAGTTAAAATAAAAGCCATTCAACAGACCAAAGCAGCTTAAAGCACCTAGCATCTTCTGACCCCTTAGACTTGTCAAGCCATAGCTTTAATGCATTAATTCCCAGATTAAAGTATCCCTATCATAGCTCCCCTGCTGGCAAACAATACTAGCAACATATAAACAGCTGGATATAAAGTATTAAGATTTATATACCTCTCCAGCAGTATAGATGTATACATATCTCCGGCAATAGGAAGCCTAACTCTACAGAAAGCCAGATAGCTTACAATTCATGAAAGAAGTAACTATCTGTTAAGCCTAACTTTCAAACTTTTTAACCCCAGAGTTCTCCCAAGCTGCCTACTCTCTCCCCTGTAAAAGGAAAAAAATAGCTTAGTTCTTATTGTGAAGGCTGCCAGCTCAGCCAGCTAGAATTTTGTAAATAATTCTATGTCATTTGTGAATAGTAATATAATTTGTATTCTTGTCTTACAAATGTAAGAAAACTATATGCTCTGTACTGAGCTTCAAGAATGTAACCACAGTGCACCCTGCTTGAAAAGAGCAGAAATTTGTATAAACTTCATGCCTATGCAAATGTATGTGTTGATGGTAAAGGCTAAAATATACAGAGTTAACTTGCGAACTCTAAGAAAATAAGCAAAGACTTTTACGACATGGTATAAAGTTAGTTTATCTCAGGTAAGAGACAGGATGTCTAGTGCTAGGGGTTTCTTTCTATTGTCTTGAGACAGAGAAATTTACTAGGTTTCACATGTAAAGTGTTTTGTATTGCTCTGTGGCTTCCTAGATGCTGTGCATCTGAGAGATAAGTATTTTTCACAGACATAATTTAAATTTTAAGTTCCTGTTAGCCTGGAAACTAGAAGCAGAGGTGACAAGAGTGATGCAATCTGAGATAACCCAGCAGAAATACTTGTTAGTAATTTAGAACTATCTCAGAGAGAAAGTCTGTTAATTTTGTATCTTGTCTTGAATCTGGCAACATCCTCTCACCAGCACTTGCTCTGCTCTGTAAGTAAGACTTAGATTAGAGTATTTCCCTTAGAGATAGATAGGAATATAGCAAGATTAGTCTAGATGTTTTCTATATTTATGTGAGACTATCCTGCAATGTTGTTTTAAAATATTTTCTGTGATCCTGAACTCTATTGTCATTATGCTGATTTATTAAGTATTGTCTTGTGCTTTTATTATTTATTATTAAATATATTTAAACTTTTTACATTGTGGTTGGTTTGTTAGAGATATTAAGCTCTTAGAGTACTTGCATATGGTGTTACTGTATAGGCCACTCCTAAATAACCTTAAAAGTTCTGGTCATACTTACCATTTCGATAACAGTAACATTACACAGAAAAATTGGTCACCCTTTGGGAAGGGCCTTATAGTAGCTGATAAGTAAGGGTGGTTGGTGGCAGTGATATCTACCTTACAGTCTGGGAAGAACAGGGCATAGCTAGTGAGCCTGTGCCAGCCTTCCCCAGGAGTGTCTGTGTGTTTGTATATAAATCAACTCTCAAAGTATGTGTGTGTGTGTGTGTGTGTATGTGTATGTGTGTTTGTCAGCTACTTGGGCAGTGACACGAAGCACTGGGTGGACAGAGAGGGTGCTGGAGGTTTTGGCTTGACTACTCAGCTGAGATCTTAACCCTATAGCTGTGCCAGTGGGGAGTCTTATTGGGGATCTGGAGAAAGGGACAGAGACCAGCCCCAGACTGACTGTGATCTCTGTGTGCTCTTAAGCAAAATTGTACTTTACTGTGTGTGTACTTGTCATTCTCCCAATGTGCACATCCCTCACTGGTATAAGAGGTGAGGATTGAGGCTCCTTGATTACTGGGCCAGTGCAGGGGCATCACACTTATCATTTTTCACTGCGGCTGTTAATTTTGCTTGAGGTAATTTCCATTGATGCTAAAGTATAAGTAATATGGACCATTTTGCCTGACCTAATGTCAAGATTTATAAACCCAAACCAGCTAGCCACTGTTATTCTAAAGCAATAGTCTAAGCTGCACCTGCTAAATGTGGCCATGTTTTGATAACGGTAAAATTATTATTAGAAAGCAAATCCAAAGACTGTATTAACATTGATATGTTATACAAATAGACACATGCAAAATGCTGTTTTTAAAAACATCTTCAACACAGGACACCCAGAAAACTTTCTTTTTCATGTACTGGAGGAATTAGCACTAAACTCAGGATCATAGGATCATAGGAAGTTATTAGGCTATCGACCCGGAGGTCATTTCAAGCCTAGCCATTTCATCCCAATGTAATACCATAGATATTCTAATCAATGCCCAGAATTGTATTTATTAAAGACTGCCCATGTCCAGGGGGGTTGTGGATGCTATACTTAGTATCATATACACTTCTTAGGGGAACTGTATGCTAAGAATTTACAGTGCCTCAGCCACTCGTCTAGGTTCCTTTTGAATCGTGCCATAGAGGTCTTCTGCTTCACATGAATTGGTAGCCTATTCCAAAGACATGGCAGTCACTGGGAGAGAAATCTGTTCCTCTAGCACATCCTATTCAACTCATAGGCCAAATTTAGGTCCTTGGAATGGGTGGCTCTAGTTTGATTTATGCATGTGCAGGAAATTCTTTAGGTTTGTGTCAGAGATTGCTCTGTAAGCCAAGCATACAGTTCCCCTAAGAAGTGTATATGATACTAAGTATAGTGACAGGGACTTTAGTTCATCTGTGTAATGCACTTGCTGGAGTCCTTTGATCTTCTTAGTTAGAAACCTCTGAGGCCTCTCCAATTGCTGCAGATGCTTTGTACAATAAATGCCGAAAGGGGTGTTATACTCAATTATGGGCCTGATTTGTGATGAGTATAGAGGGGATATAACCTCCTTTGCTGTAGAGGTGATGCCTTTGGTAATCAGGTGTACTACATAGAAAGCCTTCCTTACTACAGTAAACACATGGTAGTCAAAGTTAAGGTTGCAGTAGGTACATAGGGTATTGTTGTTAATTTGATAATGTGAAGGGACATTGTTTTTATGGAAGGGAATGATGATCCATTTCTTTGCATTCAGTTTGAGACCGTGAATAAGACACCAGTAGTTGGTATGCATAAGACCATCTTGAAGTATACTGACAGGATTTGTGGATTTGATAACTGCACCCAGTTTGCAGTCATCCACAAACCTGGTCAATCACAGCCCCTTAGTTTTGGCTTGAACTTCTGAGAAGTAGATACCAAACAGTAGGGGGCCCAGCAGTGACCCTTGTGGCCTCCCGCTGGTGACAGGTCTGCTGGTTGATGTGGAGTCACCCACTTTGATAGTGTATGACCAGTTTGTGAGCCATTTGGCAACCCATCTTACAACAAAGGATTTACATTCAATTTGCTAAGTTTATCATTAATGCCTGAGTGTGGGATTGTGTCAAGGGCCTTTGCCAAGTTGAGGTATGCTATGTATACAGATTTGCCCTCGTCAATATCCCTGGTCACATTTTCAAAGAAATCTACTAGGTTTAACAGGCAGGATTTGCTCTTGATGAAGCCGAATTAGGTCAGATCCAGGGTTTGGAGGTCACCTATATCCTTATTTATGAGGTCCATGATGATATGTTCCATGGCTTTACGGATGAGGCTGGTCAGACCTATGGGTCTAGAATTTCCTCAGTTAGTTGATAAGCCACCTTTGTGCTGTTCTCCATTCTGCAGGAACAAAGCCAGTGGTTAGGCTGTGATTGAATAGGGTACTTAATGGTGATGCTAGTTCATGTTTTAGTTTGTTTAGAAGACAGCCTGGGATGCCGTCTGGTTCCATACAGGCTGTGTTTTTTTGCCTTAGACAAGGCTTTAATGACCTGCTCTTCGGATATGTAGCATGGGGGGCGGGGAGTTGGGGGCAAGGTTTGTGATAAGTTTGGAGGGGATAAAGGAGTGAAATTCTCACCAGGTTTGCTATTTCTGCAGGATCAATACTCTTAGTCACTAGTTTGGCACATGCTTGGGTCCTACCTTTTAGGCTACATATGTAGCTGTAAAAAGCCTTATGGTTATCCCAGACTGTGATTGCTAAGTTTTTCTCAAAGTTACCCTTGGAGGATTTGATATGTTGTGTTATTTGTCTGTTGAGGCTGAGGAGGGTGCTTTTCCATTTTTGAAGACTCACCAGCTTTTTTAGACAGCAACTTTTTTGCATTTGTTGTATTTGTTGTAAAGTTTGTTGATGCTGGATGTCCACCAGGGTGGCTTGTTTTTACTTGGGGTTCTGGCTTTGATTCAGTCTGGAACAGCTGAGTCATTACACTTATACATGTGATTGTACAGACCTTTAGTGTTAGCTTTGGTGTAGTTACCACTTCCAACTTGGGGTGGGGCTTGGAATACATGTATACCTTCCCCAGGAGGGTATAGTTTGCTATGGTGAAGTTTTTTAGTCTGAATTCACCTTTTGTGAGGTCTGCTGTTAGTGCCAGTTCAAAGGCGACTGATTTGTGGTCAGATTTAACTAATGAGGTTTTGACAGTTCAGATGGTGCATCTGTTTTTCATATTAGTGAGGACCAGGTCTAGTATGTTTGTTCCTCTTGTTGGGGTTTGAACAATTTGCTCCAGGGCATTTGAGTTAAGAAAGTCAAGGAACTTTTGCACTAGTGAGTTAGGGCCACAGTAGGTTTCCCAGTTGATGGTGGGATAATTGAAATCCCACATGACCAGAGTGTTTGGCAATATTTGGATTGACTCCAATTTCGTCAAGTAGGCCTCATGCATATCATGATCCATGGAGGGGGATCTATAATTAGTTATGACTTGAACTGGGGTCTCACCCACAGTAATCTGAACTTAGAGTAACTCCATGGAGTTGTCCAGTCTAACTAGTCAGGAGTTTAATTTAGCTCTAATGTAGATAGAAACATTGCCTTTTTTGGTTCAGACACATTCATTATGTGGTCTGAAGATGTGGAAGGCATTGTAGCCTTTCAAGGCCAGGGTACCTTCTGATGACTTTAACCAGGTTTCTGTGACTTCACAGACATCTACATCCTCCAGTGATGGAAGTGTTTCCAGGGTGTGCAGTTTTTGGTTTAAGTTCCTAGTGTTTAGCAGCATAACTCTTATTTTGTTATGGTTGGCAATTTTCACATCAGCAATTTTGTTTTTGAGACCTTGCATAAAAAAAGGCACAATGGGGGAGCCAAGAGCCTTTGTCAGCATCTGCAAGGCTAGTAGTGCCAGTTGCAAACCCTCTCTGGCAAAGCAGCGATGTTTGTTGACCATGTCATCCCAGGCTGACGGAAACTGGATCCCCTTTGAATGACACCAAAAACTAAGCCAATTATTGAAATTGACCATTTATTGTTTATACAGTGGCATCATTCTAGGTGAGGGTAATATGCTGCTTAAGGCTAAGGACATACCTGCCTGGGACACATACACAGAGAGCTCAATCATGTCTCTCTTCATATAGTCCAGTGAGGTACACCTTAGGTCATTCACTCCACCATGAGCTATGACAGAGTCATAATGGTACTCATTGCAGAGAGACCTGAGTGTATATGTGATCTGACAAATCCTGGCACTGGACAGGCAGCTGACTGTAACTTTCTCCTAATCTAAACTGGTGAGTGGAACATCCGTGTGTCTCAGTCTCCAATGACAAGAAAATTAGATTTTTGAGTGTTATGCCTTAAGGACTTGGTAGGTGAGATAATGGTGTTGCTATGTGTCTCGGCTGCTGTGGGAACTGTGTTAGTTGTAGCAGTCTTTTGTTTTGGAAGTCTCTGGTGTTTCGGTAAGTTTTTTGAGAGAACCTCCACATATGTTGATTTATGTGTTGGATGCATACTATGTGTATGAGTAGTGGTACTATGTGTATGAGTAGTGGTGGGTGAGTTGACAACCTCTTCAGTGTTACTGTTTCAAGTGTGAGAGAGCAGGGATTCAAAAAGCTTGATGTAGATACATCAATTGCACTCTGTATTAAACTGAGTTATTAGTAGAGGGTTGGCAGTGTACATGAGGCAGTTACTACACTGCCTCAGGAGACGCAAGTCAGCAAGGCTGGCAGGAGAAACAAGGGTAGTCCAAATGTCCATAATGGTAGGTTTGAAGAACTCTTATCCCAAAGGGGTGTTTTCAGGACTGATTTAGGCGGTGCTCTGTAAATGGGTATTTCTGACAGGGTTTTTGGCTGGTAGTTTAATAGGTCACAGCTCACTAGCAATATCTTGGACTGGAGATGTACTAAAAATGAGGACTACACTAATATACTACAGCTGTATCTAAGGGAAAAATTGTCAGAATTATCTGTCTGGCTATGGCACACAGTTGTGTGACATTGTGCGATGCTCCATGATGTGCAAACAAGCAGAAACCCACTCAAAAGCAGGACCTAAATACCAGAAGCTAAAAAAAACTTTAAAAAAAATCAAAAGGACTAAGGAGGGTGCTTACTCCAACCCCCTAGACCAATCACCCTTTACCAGAGAGGTTCCAATCACCACAATTCTCTCAGAAGGGTGCAGAAGGGCCCTTTCCAATCAAAGATGGCTTGGAAAATGTGCTCAGAATACAACAGCCACAACAAACAGACCCAGATGCAGCAACCTATACCTGGACTATGCTACAGCTACTAGCTACACTAATTTAGGCAGGAAACACTAAGAAAGTATTTTAAACAGTAGAAAAATAGCAGCGAGAGACTAAAAAATGTTTTAAACAGCAGAAAAACAGCAAGGAGACATTAAAGAATGTTTTAAACAGCAAACAAATCAGTTACTTAAAACTCTGCTTGGTGGGAAAACAGAACAAAGAGAGCAGATGCTTTGCAAACAGTGAAAAGTAGCAACAATTTCAGTGAAAATAGTAAAAAACTTTGCAAACAGTGACAACAGCAAGAAAATATAATTTAACAGACACAGTAAGGCAGACAAAAGCAGTACAAACAGTGCAGTATAGTTTACAGTACTGAAA